>NW_012118265.1:12376905-12378615 GCF_000951035.1 Colobus angolensis palliatus | reverse complement strand
GCTGGACGGTGACACCTGGGTGCGCGCGCCTGCCTGCCCAACGGCTGATCTGCCGGGGAAGGTGCGGTGCGCACGACGCCAGGGGTGATCCCAGCTGGGCTGCGCTCCGGAAGTGTCCCAGGGCGTGGAAGGGGCCCTTCGGTGCACAGCGTCCGCAGAAATCTGGCTGGCTCCTTCCAGCATTTATGAGGCCATAGGTTTTTCATAGGGCAGCGCTTTTGACTGCTCCTATACCTGGGAGAGTGATGCTTTGGGAAATTGAGGAACAGGCTGAAAGGGCAAAATTTAATTTTGTCTGGAGGTACCCAGAGTTGGTTGCTATGGGGGTGCTTATTGTGCGCGCGCCCTGCTAGTGACTGCAGCCAACGTTTTGGGCGGGATTTCCAAAATCCAAGCCAGTAGCCATACTATACCGCGGACGACTGTTTCTTGTTCATTGCAGGCCACCACGCTAGGGCTTCAGGGTAATGTGGTTGGAATTTACACGTAGGCCTGGGCAGAAACCTGCTAATGCTAGCGTCTGCTTTGATCTAATAGAAGACAGTTAATCGGAGGTCAGTGTTCTATATGAACCGAATGAATGAGAACTTTGCAACCCTTTGGTTGCTGATTTCAAGGCATTGACTGTAGGTATTGTCTTGTGTGTGTGCAGCTACTTTGCGTTCTTCATCATATAGATTACAAAAGTTACAGAACTACATTAAGTCTGTCCCAAAAGCAAGGTTGCTCCTTCTACAACCCCCAGATATTCCACAAGGCCTGCAGACACACGGCGTCAAAGAATCTGGAATTGAGTATCGCATGTATTTAATAAATAGGAGGAGTTTTAAAGCATAGCAGCAGGATTTTCATTTAACAGTGCTGAACACCATTGGAAAGTCCTTCAAGAAGCTCAGCCTCGGTTCTTCAAAACTTATTCCTGCACCCAGCACGGCTATATTTATTGAATGATTAAATCAAATTGTTCCTAGAAAAAGGCAACCTGGCCAGGCGCAGTGGCTCACGCCTGTAATCCCAGCACTTTGGGAGGCCGAGGCGGGTGGATCACCTGAGGTCAGGAGTTCGAGACCAGCCTGACCAACATGGAGAAACCCTGTCTCTACTAAAAATACAAAATTAGCTGGGTGTGGTAGTGCATGCCTGTAATCCCAGCTACTTGGGAGGCTGAGGCAGGAGAATCGCTTGAACCTGAGAGGCGGACGTTGCGGTGAGCCGAGATTGCACCATTGCACTCCAGCCTGGGTAACAAGAGCAAAACACCCTCTCAAAATAAAATAAATAAAATAAAATAATAAAGAAAAAGGCAACCTGGCGGGGCATGGTAGCTCACGCCTGTACTCCCAGCACTTTGGGAGGCCAAGGTGGGCAAATCGCTTGAGCTCAGGAGTTGTAGACCAGTCTGGGTAACATGGCAAAACACTGTCTCTGCCAAAAATTAAAAAATTTAAAAATTTTAAAAAAATTAGCCAATGTGGTGGTGTGGGCCTGCGGTCCCAGCTACTCAGAAGACTGGGATGGGAGGATCCCTTGAGCCCAGGACCCCAGGACCTGGAGGTTGCAGTGAGCAGAGAATGCACCACTGCCCTCCAGCCTAGGCAACAGAGTGAGACCCTATGGGGAAAAAAAAGAGAGAGAGAGAGAAAGAAAAAGAGAGAGGAAGGAAGGAAGGAGGGAGGGAGGGAGGGAGGGAGGAGGGGAAGGAAGGAAGAA
>NW_012118265.1:12364207-12376366 GCF_000951035.1 Colobus angolensis palliatus | reverse complement strand
GGCCATCTTGTCATCTGTCTTAACAATCCTTGCTGTCTGAGATACAAAAAAGTTCAGTTTTCCTTGTCCAACAGAGCAGTGAGATAATGGAGCTTGAGAATTTTCTATCAAGGTAGGAGAGTAGCCAATGCCCAGAGCCTAAAGAAGGGGCCTCTGAGGATTTGCTCCCTGGTTACCAGGGGCAACCTACAGAAAACCACGCTCACTCAGATTTCTAACGTACACCAGTTTTCAATCCCAGAGATTTTTTTTCCCCTTCCAAACCCATTTTAAAAAGGAATAATAGGCTGAGCGCGGTGGCTCAAGCCTGTAATCTCAGACTTTGGGAGGCTGAGGTGAGCAGATTACAAGGTCAGGAGTTCAAGAACAGCCTGGCCAAGATGGTGAAACCCTTTCTCTACTAAAAATACAAAAAAAAAAAAAATTAGCCGGGTGTGGTGGCAGGCGCCTGTAATCCCAGCTACTCGGGAGGTTGAGATAGAGAATGCTTGAACCCCGGAGGCGGAGGTTGCAGTGAGCCAAGATCGCGCCAATGCACTCCAGCCTGGGCGACAAAGCGAGACTCCATCTCAAAAAATAAATAAATAAATAAAAATAACTTGCATTATCATGCACTTAGTCACTCCTTGAAAATAAAATAAGATACTTGACATCCTTCATAGAATAATCAAACTAGCTCTCAAAACCTGAGTGAATGAAGTAAAAATTCCCAGCCCCTGCATTGCTCCAATGAGGACGCAAGGGCTGGGAATTTTATATAAGTTAGATAAATCTTAAAGAGGTCTTAAACATCATTTAGTCCAATGGCTTTGGGGAAGGTTATTTAAGTCTTTTCTGCCTGTTTCCCTGTTTGGAATGGAAATGATTCATGTTCTGCCAACAATGTCAGGTGGTCTGAAGAGTCATATAAGATGATATGAGTGCCAATTAGAAAGTATACAAATGAGAGTTCAGGGGTATTCTGTTCATCCATTAGCTATGTATTGAATGCTTACTCTGTGCCAGGAACTGGGCTAGATAGTGTGGCCTGATTCACATTTAACATAGGGTCATTAGGGAAGGCCTCTTTGAGATTCCTTCAGTTTTGAAGCACTCCGCTGCCTGAGTGAAGAGTGCAGACACACCTACATGGAGCTTTCAGTGTAGTCATAAGAAATTCCTGCCTCCATTATAAGAGCAGTCATAGCCTTGGGGAGTAGTAAAACATGGGCCAGGTGCGGTGGCTCACGCCTGTAATTCAGCATGTTGGGAGATTGAGGCAAGCAGATCACTTGAGGTCAGGAGTTTGAGACCAGCCTGGCCAACATGGTGAAACCCCATCTCTACTAAAAATACAAAAATTAGCCACGCATGGTGGTGCATGTCTATAATCCCAGCTACACAGGAGGCTGAGGCATAAGAATCTCTTGAACCTGGGAGGCAGAGGTTGCAATGAGCAAAGATCATGCCACTGCACTTCAGCCTGGGTGACAGAGCGAGAATCTGTCTCAAAAAAAAAGAAAAAAAGTGAACCACGATTGATCTCCAAACTCAGGTTTGCACTCTACCCAACCAGAGCATTGTTGGACTGAGTGTTCAGCTGCCGCACAATGTCTATCATCCATCCAGAACTGACCCTGAGGGGCGAGCAGGTAGCCAGGTAGGGGAGAGAAGTGTAGCTCATGGGTGTCCCTCCCCATTCTAAGGGTCACTGCATTCCTTTGTAAGATGAGAGGCTGAGATGAAGTCAGGGTTTTTCAAACTAAGAGCTCACTAGGGTTATAAAGTCAGTTTAGTGTGGGATCCGTTTTTTTTTTTTTTTTTTAAACGAAATGGTATAGACTACAAACGATTAGAGTGCATTGCAAAAGCAAGGGTAAGTGGTGTCTCCAAATGTGTTTCAGATATATATGTATGACCTAGGTCATGATGAGAAATGCAGTTCTTGCTGTGGGTTGCAGCTTTAAAAAGTTTTGAAAGCCTTTAGACTAAATGATGTTGAAGACCTCTTCTCGCTCTGAAATTCTTTGATTCGGTGAGCTGTTGGCACGTCAAGTTATCCTTCATTTTAAAAACACTGTTGCCCTCTGGTGGTGAGATGCAGCAATAGCTACGGTAGTAAATTCAAGGAAGAACTAAGTGCTAGCTAGAGTTGGGTGGAGTGGAGTGGAGGAAGTGTTTTGTTTTGTTGCTAATTGTAGGCGAGATCACAGACCACGATTTGTGTTCCCTCACTGACCCCACCCGATGCCTCTCTTACCTGGCATTACACTACCTTTCCATAACCAATGAGGCTTTTACTTTTCTAATATTACATGGCATAGCCTCAGGACCCACAGCTGGAGTGGTGGGAGATTTTGGATGGTGCTGAGTGATCTTATGCTTCCCAGGGGTGCCTGGATCATCCCCACAATGTTTGCCCTGCTCCTGACTATTCGAGGCTGTCCCTTACTTGGAGACAAGTCTCCTCTTGCCACTCAGCAAGTTCTGGGACCACTGGCTCTGCATGCAGCATTTGGTGAGAGGTCGGCCTTTCACTAATATTTTGAGAGACTAGCCGAAATCTTTAAGTGCACACACTCCATAAGAAAGTCAAACCATTCTGGAATCCGCTGTTGTTTAGGAGTTGGCCACTTAAACAAAACACCCTCTGACCAGGTCAAGACCAGTGGTTGGAAACATACTTTAAACAGTTGATCAAAGCATATGGGGAGAGGGGAGTTATGCCCATACCTTAATTGCTTCAATTTAAAATAAAATCTGAAATTGTACATTTATCATCCATCTTTTAATATAGGGCCAAGGCCATTTAATTGGAGCTCCTTGCAGTCTGCATTAGTCATTTCTTCCATTGTTATAAAGGAATATCTGAGGTTGGGTAATTTATAAAGAAAAGAGCTTTGATTGGCTCATGGTTTTGCAGGCTCCACAGGAAGTGTGGTGCTGGCATCTGCTTCTGGTGAGGCCTCAAGGAGCTTACAATCATGGCGGAGGGCAACAGGGAGCCAGCATGTCACATAGCAAGAGAGCAAGCGGGGAGCTGCCACATACTTAAACAACCAGATCTCAGAGCAAGCATTCACGTATCACCAGGGGATGGTGCTAAACCATTCATAAGGGACCCACCTCCATAATCCAGTCACCTCCCACCAGGGCTCCCTCATCTACAAATTGGGAAGCACATTTCAACATGAGACTTGAAGAGGACAGACATCCAAACCATATCACAGTCTTTCTAGCAAGAAAACACACCCATGGGGAATCGTTTGTGGTTTGCATTTTTTTTACTTATAGTGGAATGAGCGTGCAAAGAATACGCTGAACAATCCTCTGCTTTTACTTTTTCTTGCCTAATCTTGGCTTATTGACACCAATTCAACAGCTAAATTTCTAAAGCTTTTAACGTGATTTCATGGACATGACGTCTTTGTTTGTATCCGCTCTTCACCAGTTTATATAATATTTACTTATGTAATTAGGTACTAAGTACATCTGATATATGCAAGTTTGGGAGCAAAGCAGCTGGCTTTGGGTAAGCATCAGGCTGGGCCCATACAGGCCACTAGGCAGGAGCCCATGCCCTGGGGTTCAGGCCACCATGGGTCTGACAGCAAGCATGCAGCCCTGTCCTCTAGGCCACAAGGCAGTTAGGAGAGCACTTACTCTACTAAGAAAAACTTTATTCCTTTGTGACTTCTCAATCTATAAAACACATTAATACAACATAATTTATCTAATTACTGCTCTTGAGGTCTCTCTCTCTCCATTAATGTCAATAATTCAGAGGTGATCATTCAGAAGACTAGGAAAGCAAGACATTAAATAGTCCATAGAAACAAAAACTGGAGAACTAAAAAGGCTGCAATGAACATAGAGGGAGAAGATAAGTAATAAAATACTCAAGTGAACTAGTCTTAATTTTCCTGTAAGGAAAGCTCCCAAGGGCTTTTATAGGCATTAGGAAAGAACAGCAGGGAGGGGGATATTTGCAAGATTATACTAGGATCTCTTCAGTGCCCTCACACTGCCCTAAGGATGAAACATAACAATTCTGAAAGCACAGGACAGGCAGGAATCTCTCCTTCCAGGCAATGTTCATGCTGAAATGGCACAGATGTGCCTACAGTCTCCACCCCACCACCCACCACAGCACCCACCCGGTCCGCAGACTCCGATTGCAGAGTCTGGGTCTAGCATGGGGTGGGAAAGGCCACTTAGGCCAGGGGTTAAAGCTTTGACTTTGACCTCCTTGGCACTTTGCCCCAATCTCCTAAGCTAACTGCACCCGGATGAGCTAGCCAGTTAGGAATGTTGTTTTACCATTTTTTTATAATAGATTGTTTTTAAACTACAATTTTTTTTACCAGCCCACAACATTTTCCACTTGGCTTTCCACATGTGGAGTCATAGCCAAGGATGCATGTAATCACAGAGAATTAGTAATGTCCCACATCAGGACTGGCGGTGGTGGGTCATGATTGTTAACTGCCAGAAGTCTGGCTTGGCTGCAGACTCATCCTTTAAGGACCTAGGTTGTTCTGCTGGAGACTGCATGTAAATAATCAGCACACAACGACTGACGTTATGAGGCGTGGAAGGTTACACACACACACACACACACACACTCGCCCAAATCCAGCCTGACCCTTGATCTCACTTGCTGTTAAGCAGTATATCACCCCAGAGATGTATGACACTTATGCAACCTCGGCATTTATTTGCCGTTTTGGATGGTGCCTCAGTTGAAGAATGTTTCACAGAGATAGTCCCACAGTGGTTGGAGACCGTAGCCATAACAAGTCCACTCTGGCTGACTTGCCATGGTTGTTCAGGATATCTCTAGCCAGAAAAGTCAAACTACGAAAGGAAATCTTGGCTGGGCATGTTGGCTCATGCCTATAATCCCAGCACTTTGGGAGGCCAAGGTTGGAGGACTGCTTGAGCCCAGGAGTTCAAGACCAGCCTGGGCAACGTGATGAGACCCCATCTCTACAAAAAATAAATTAACTGCGTGTGGTGGCACATACCTGTAGTCCCAGCTACTTGGAAGGTTGAGATGGGAGGATCACCTGACCCCAGGAAAGTTGAGGCTGCAGTGAGTCCTGATTGCACCACTGCCTTCCAGGCTGGGCTAACAGAGTGAGACCCTGTCTGAAAAAAAAAAAAAAGGGAGTCTTGTACCATGGCCGTGTATGGGATGTATGCGATCTATGGTCATCCCAAGGGCACATGCCCACACAGAACGTGACATTAAGGATCAAGTAATTCTGTATCATTATTGTGTCCTACTGCTGCTATAATAAATGACCTCAGATTTAGTGAGTTAAAACAACACAAACTTACTTATGGTTCTGGAGGGTAGAAGCCTGAAATAGGTCTCCCTGGGCTCAAATTAAGGTGTCTGCAGGGCTTTGTTCCGCTGGAGGCTCTAGGGGAGAATCCATTTCCGGCTTCTAGAGACCACCTGCGCTCCTTGGCTCATGACGCCATCCTCCATCAAAGCAAGCAGCATAGCATCTTCTGATTATGACACCACTGTCTGCTTCTCACAGGACCTTGTGATTACATTATGCCCACAGGAATAATCCAGGATAATACCCCCATCTCAAGATCCTTAATCACATTGGCAAAATCCTTTTTGCCATGTAAAATAACATATTCACAGATGCCAGGGATTAGGAAGTGGACATCTTTGGGCACGGGGTGTGTGTGGGGGGCATTACTCAGCCTACCACACCCAGTGTCCAGGCTGGCTGTGAGCTCCTGCAAGTATTTACCACTCTGCCTGACATATGCCGGTACCCAGAAAATGCAGCTCTTGCTCCCACCTCCTGTCTTGCTGGCCTCTGCAGCCTTGCTAATCTCACATGTGAACCCACCTGCCCTCTCCTCTAGATCTCAGTACTCGACCATAGGCAGCTTTGTCAAAGCTCTTGAACAGCCAATTTTCTTTCCACTGTGCCCATGTGCTTGCCTATGCCAAATGAGATGGTCAGCTTCTACAGGGCGCAAGGTCTGTTTATCTCTTCATGGCACTAGCACACGGCCTGCTAGAGACAAATATTAGATATTTGTTAAATTAAATGAAGGTAGCTGGAAGGATGCTCAAATCATTGAGGCACCTGGAACAGGGAGACAGGCCAGGACCCAGCCCATTCCCATTGTTCCAGGCAGGAGAAAAGGAGAACTGAAGCCTCATGTCCCACTCTCAACCAGCCTTTTCTGATTATCCCTGCCTGAGGCCAGAGGGGACCTGGAGGGGGCAGCTGCCTCTGGCCACTTCCTCTCACTTCCTACCCCAAATGAAGAATGTGGGACCCAGGGTTGGCTGAGAGAGAGGATACACAGTATTCTGGCTGTCCTCTCCACTGCTACCTAGCCTGAGAAAGCAAAGCATTCGCACACAAAGGGCTCCTTGGACCCTACTGCCTAGGCCTGATCAGAAGGTAACTGACTTCTGTTCCATAAACTGTATTTGCTTTATCTGGCCTTGCTCGAGAGAAGGAAAATGCAATAAGATGATTCCAGGGTATAATATAATATACCGATGCAGTCTCCGTCTGGAACATAAGATAGCACAGCAATTTCTATTCACAAATGAGTTGTTTACTTGTCTCCAAGCAAGCCTGACTCATAAAAGTAACCTTATAAAATGAAGAAGTTTGCTTTTACTGGAATAGTCTGACATTTATGTTTTCTACCAAATGTGAATGCTGGAGGCAACATTTAGGAGCTGTTAGACCAGTGAGTCCCAAGATGCATGGAGGGAGATTGGAATTACCTGTGAGCTCGTCCCCACCCACCTGCACTGCCAGCCTGAGAACAGGAAATTTAACCTTGTCACAATCGGCAATAACACAACAGGAAGGACCAGCACTTAGCAACCAATGACAGACACTGCAGAGAGGAGGATAAATGGAAAGTGTTTTCTGTAGAGGAGCTTTGGGCAGAATCATGTCTGTGGAGACTCCTCTGTGTGGTGGTGCACAGCGAGGTTTCTCCAGGATACCATCCCTGCTCTTTTATTTGCTCCACATTTTTGTGGGGTTTGAGAGAGTTTAAAGGGGATGTTAGATCTTTTTTTATTTTTATTTTTTTGAGACAGAGTCTCTCTCTGTCACCCAGGCTGGAGTGCAGTGGCGCGATCTCTGCTCACTGCAAGCTCTGCCTCCCGGGTTCACGCCATTCTCCTGCCTCAACCTCCAGAGTAGCTAGGACTACAGGCGTCCGCCACCACACCCAGCTAATTTTTTGTATTTTTAGTAGAGACAGGGTTTCACCATATTGGCCAGGACAATCTCGATCTCCTGACCTCATGATCCACCCGTCTCAGCCTCCCAAAGTGCTGGGATTACAGGCATGAACCACTGTGCCCGGCTAGGATGTCTGTTTTACATGTGCTCTTAGAACACATAAATACCTATTCTCTATCCCTTATCAAGTTCCTCGGGTTCATTTGTAACACACCTAATATTTCAATGACTTTACCCAATCTTTCAAATATTGGAAAATATTTAAATATTTTAATATTTCAAATTGACTTTATGCAATTTTGGTGATTTTATGCAATATTCAAAAAAAGTGGGTAGTGCCTAATGTAAAGATAGTACAGACACCTACTGGAAGAAAAATCTTTGATCTATTAACATGAAAACAAAGCTTTGTTGTTTACTATAAACAGCTTTCACTGAAAACAGGACATGACATTGTAGCGCTGCTATTAGAATGAGCAGTTTTAACTTCTTGGTGCATATATAAATGTCATTATAAAACAAAGTAGTTATCCATGTAACAGGAAATAAGGAAGGAATTTTCTTTAAAAATTATTTTAGTCCAAACTGCCTTCTTCAAGTGTTCCTTCTGGATACTCTTTTTTTTTTTTCTTTTGAGTTTCGTTCTTGTTGCCCAGGCTGGAGTGCAATGACACGATCTCAGCTCACTGCAACCTCCACCTCCTGGATTCAAGCAATTCTCCTGCCTTAGCCTCCCGAGTAGCTGGAATTACAGGTGTGCGCCACCACGCCCAGCTAATTTTGTATTTCTCCATGTTGGTCAGGCTGGTCTTGAACACTCAACCTCAGGTGATCCGCCCTCCTTGGCCTCCCAGAGTGCTGGGATTACAGGCATGAGCCACCACGCCCAGCCCAGTGTTCCTTCTTGAAGAACAGCACATACTGTGTCACCATGGAGTTTATCAGTTGCACCTGCTGAAGCAGAGGGTAGACCTGCCACCTGCACTTTCTAAGGTATCATCATAACCTGATTCACCAGAAACTCCAGGCTCCTGAAGTCAGCACACTTCGAAAGAACACTGCTCCATTTTATCTGGTCCTGATGAGACTTTCAGGCATTCGGAGAGAATTGATGGTCCCGGCATCAATCTCCTATTTAGTGGTCAGCTGTATCCTAGTGATTGTCATCTGATCTACATGTCACTTCCTACCTGCACCCCTTAGACCTTCAGTGGTTCCGCTCAGCAGCTAAAGAGTTCTCGAAGTGTGGTCCCTGGACAAACAGGATCAGCATCATGTGGAACTTGTTAAAATGCAACTTCTCAGGCCCCACCCCACACCTCCTGAATCAAAACTCTGGGTGTGGTCTTAGCAAGTCCTGTAGGGGATTAGCGTGGCACACTCAGGTTTGAGACTCACCGCTTTAGAATGAAGTCCCTATAAGTGACGATCTCTAATCTGGCCTGCACCCACCATTGTAACCTCAACCCCAAGTCTACCCTGACTTAATGTGCTAACTGCCCTAGGCTGGGCTGCTCGCTTCCATGCCCTGGCGCACAAGCTACCTTTCCAGAACACCCTCTCCCTCTCTCTTGGCTTTTCTAATCCTAGTCCTTCCTGGAGATGTCCCCACCTGCACTGGGTCATGCTTTCATTTATACCTTGTCTGAAAGGGTCTGCATCCAGGGGCTCCTTCTAAAGTCTCAGATCACCTTTACTTCCATCTGTTATGGGTTGAGGTGTGTCTTCTAAAAAGAAATGTTATATCCAAAAAGTTCTAATCCTCACTGACTAGGAATGTGACCTTAGTTGTAAACAGAGTCTTTGAAGATGTAATCAAGTTAAGATGAAGTCATACTGGATTAGAATGGGCCCTAAATCCAATGGCTGGTGTCCTTACATAATATTAAGGCCATGTGGATATGCAAACAGACTCAGAGGAAGACCATCATTTAAAGGTAAAGACAGCCTGGAGGATCCCTTGAGCCCAGGAGTTTGAGGCTGCAGTGAGCTATGATTGCACCACTGCAGTCCAGCCTGCGTGAACAGAGCAAGACCCACCTCAAAAACAAACAAACAAACAATAATAGAGACAGAGATTGGAGTGACTCAGTTGCAAAACAAAGAAAACCAAGATGGACAGCCACCACCTGAAACCAGAAAGAGGCAAGAAGGGATTCTATCCAGAGTCTCAGAGGAAGCATTGCCCTGCTGACACCTTGAGATTGACCTTCTGGCCTCCAGAACTGTATGAGAATAAATATCCGTAGTTTTAAGCCACCTAGTTTGTGGTACTTTGTTATAGCAGCCCTAGCACACTAATACACACACCATGCCTGGCAGTCTCCCTTCCAGAGGAAGGTTTGGAGTGGTTCCTGTCCACAGGGACCTTGGTTACAAGCACAGTCCAAGAGCATCCCAGCGCGCTTGCACTCTCTCTCTTTCTCACACACACATTCCAGCAGCCAACTTTTATTCTTCCTTTTCTTAGAGAGGTTGCTGGGCTCTATTTTTCTGGGCAGTTCTGTGCAGTATTCGGGAAGAACGGGGGCTCTGCAGGCCGGTTTTGCTGCTTCCTGTGTTGTGACTTTGGCTAATTCCTTAACTTTGGTCAAGTGACTCCATTTCTTCATCCTTAAAATGGTGATGACAATCATACCTACTAAAGGGCTTTAGTGAATAATAAGTTAGTACATGGGTAGCATGTTGGGTCAGGTGAGGCACATAGTAAGAGGACAACACTTAATCGCTTTTATCATGATTCCCTCCGATGGTGGCAGGATGCTTCATATGTAAGCACTGAATGAATGCTTAATATTGATTTGCTAAGGATTTGAGGAACATTTACCAAAAACTAAATAAATAAAATCTAGGGTGATGAGTTCACATCTTTGAAGGCATTCCATTGTACACTCTCTCAAATACGTCTTTGAAAGTGGCCTTTTTCCCTCCAAACTGATTGCAAATCAAACCAAAATCAAAGTGCTGATCAGTCCCTGAAGAGTCCACGGTGGAGGCCGGGCGCAGTGGCTCACGGCTGTAATCCCAGCACTTTGGGAGGCAGAGGCGGGCAGATCACGAGGTCAGGAGATCGAGACCATCCTGGCTAACACAGTGAAACCCTGTCTCTACTAAAAATACAAAAAATTAGCCGGGCGTGGTGGCGGGTGCCTGTAGTCCCAGCTACTTGGGAGGCAGAGGCAGGAGAATGGCGTGAATCCGGGAGGTGGAGCTTGCAGTGAGCTGAGATCGCACCACTGCACTCCAGCCTGGGTGACAGAGACTCCGTCTCAAAAAAAAAACAACAAAAAAAGAGTACATGGTGGTATGGCTTACCAGGAACAGGAGGTGGAAGGTATATGGGGAGGGGGATGGGACTGCCACTTCTACTGACCAGTGGGGCCAAAAATCACCTGTTAAATAAACATACAAAAAGTAAGGGCCAGGTGCAGTGGCTCACACCTGTAATCCCAGCACTTTTGGAGGCCGAGGCAGGTGGATCACCTGAGGTTAGGAGTTTGAGACCAGCCTGGCCAACATGGTAAAACCCTGTATCTGCTAAAAATACAAAAATTAGCCGGGTATGGTGGTATGGTGGCAAACGCCTGTAATCCCAGCTACTTGGGAGGCTGAGGCAGGACAATCACTTGAACCCGGGAGGTGGAGGTTGCAGTGAGCCAAGACTGCACCATTGCACTCCAGCCTGGGTGAGAGAGTGAGACTCTGTCTCAAAATTAATTAATTAATTAACTAATTAATTAAAATAAAATAAAAATTAAAAAGATTAGCACATAAACCATGTTGTTATTGGCCCATGATTATGAAGAATTTAGTTCCAGGCTGTAGTACACAAGACCCCTTTTATACATATTTTTTAAAAAACCTTCAGTGAAGAGCTACTAATTGATTCCTTCAGGTTATACAGTCATATGGTCATTTGCTTGCTTTTTCTTATTAAATAGCCCTTTTCTGAAAAATATTGGAACAATATGCTCTGCCTTTGGCTGTGTTTAAAGAGAGGGATTCAAGTTTCCTGATCTGTTTCACAGATGGACAGTTCTGGCAGTATATGGGGGAAAGGAATGAAATCACCGTAATCTACATTACAGGAATCCTCCTTTCCTCAGGAAAGCTAGAATTGTTGGTCACCTTTGCCTCATGTCAGATTTGGCTGTTTCAAAAATGTCTACTTACTTTTCTCATGGCTTTGAATTGAATGGATTAGCTTTACACCATGTGGCTGTAACAACCTGTTGTGTAAGTCCCAGAGGGAGCATCCCTGGGCAAGACCAGAGGTCTTTATGAGGTGGGTGCCTCCAAAGCCTCACCTCCCCACATGATGCCTCAGTGAACATCCTTGTATGAGTCAGTTTCTTCACAGACCTCCATCACAATTTCTCTGGGATAGTTGCCCAGAGTGGTATTTCTAAGTCATAGGGCATTCACACATAAACTTGATTTGACCACGTATGCCAGATTGCATATGCCAGACTGCAGTCGTAAAGCCCAGACCCCACCCAGCAATGGGCCCTGTCCACTTTCTGAGTGCCAGTCTACTAATGGTACTGTACTAACTCATTGCTTATTTAATTTGCATTTCTGTTTCTGTGTTCCTGCAATTACTAATGAGTTTGAGTAGGCCTTCAGAGCTTTGTCAGCATACTTAATACATGTAGGGTGCTTAGAACAGTAGCAGGCAACTGGCCCAATTATTGGGCTACTTGCATTATTCTGTACACACAATCATCTTTTAAATTACACAATGTTAAAAATGTTTTAAGGCTGTGCGCAGTGGCTCACGCCTGTAATCCCAGCACTTTGGGAGGCTGAGGCAGGCAGATCACGAGGTTAGGAGATCAAGACCATCCTGGCTAACACGGTGAAACGCCGTCTCTACTAAAAATACAAAAAGTCAGCCAGGCATGGTGGCATGTGCCTGTAGTCCCAG
>NW_012118265.1:12352021-12358497 GCF_000951035.1 Colobus angolensis palliatus | reverse complement strand
CCAGCTAATTGAAACATTTCATTTCAGGGGGTGAAGGGCAGTTCTTTTATCCTCCGGCAACGGCTTTGATTCCATGGAGATGTTTTGAGGGGGAAATGGAAAGGAAAATGAAAGGGGGCAGTACCTGGTTCCTTTTCTCTTCTCTGGAAATGGCTTCGAAAACAGAGGAGGCCATGTACTAGCCTCCTTCTGCCCTTTCATAAGCCTCTTCCTGAATGCTTCCTTCACTGTTTTTCTATGTTGCACCAATAATTAACATCTTAAAGCAGTGCTGAAACTCCCTCTCACTCAAAACCAGCACTCACAGGAGGAAAAGTTGCCCACTGGAAAGTGTTTCTTAGTTTTTTGAGGTAGTTTTAGAAATAGCTTATTAAGCAGATCCAATTTTTTAATTTTTAATTTTTATTTATTTATTCTTTTTGCGACAGGGTCTTGCTCGGTCTCCCCGGCTGGAGTGAAGTGGCACGATCATGGCTCATGGCAACCTTGACTTCTGGGCTCAAATGCAGATAGAATTTTCATTACAATTTGTTTCCTCATGGACTTTTTTCTTTTTATTTTTGGTGGTTGTTTTCACTGGGACTTCACCCAGTTTAAACAATCACAAAAGTAAAAAGAAGATTATTGCCTCAACTACACAAACAGCCAACGAGAGTTGGATTTGGGTAGGGCCAAGACTAGTGGCCCATGAACTTCCTCAAATTCTAGGCACAGTGTTGATATGTGCATTTTTCAGGGAATAGGTTCCCTGGCTTTTATTATCTGATTATGGCATCTGGAGAATTCCTTAAAAGGGGGAAGAACCACTATGCTAGAAATGAGTCATACATCTGATGTCTACTTGAAGCTCCAGATGTTTCTGAATTGTAAAATAAGTGAGGGAGATCCCAGAATATCCAGAACATCTACATTTAAACATGAATGCAAGGCTGGGGGCAGTGGCTCATACCTGTAATCCCAGCACTTTGGGAGGCCAAGGGGGGAGGATCACAAGGTCAGGAGTTCGAGACCAGTCTGGCCAACATAGTGAAACCCCGTCTCTATTAAAAATACAAACAATTAGCCAGGCGTGGTAGTGGGCACCTGTAATCCCAGCTACTCAGGCGGCTGAGGCACAATCACGTGAACCCAGGAGGCAGAGGTCACAGTAAGCCGAGATCGCACCATTGCACTCCCACCCAGGTGGGATTCCATCGCAAAAAAAAAAAAAAAACATAAATGCAAATAAACATTACTCAGGTAGCTGAATGAATCCCATGTGGATGATTGGTGCCCCCATTTCTTCTGGATTAGATCTTGGCATTGAGAGATGAAGTTAGTACAGAGAGCCTGAGTTTCAGTGTTAGACAGAGGTGGGGTCAAGCCCTGGCTCATTAGCTGTGAGACATGGAGTAGGTTCCTCCTGAAACTTCAGCATCTTAATCTTTCAAACTGGAATAAGAGGACCTAATTCATAAGGCAGCATGAAGACGTTGTTGTTATTTTTGTAAATAGGAGCCAGCTTCATCTAGATCGTTAGTAACTTTGAGGTCCACCTAAGCAGTATGTTGGTCCTTACATTAGAGAGTATATTAGAGAGTAAAGTGGCCACTACCCTAGAGGTTTCAGCCAAGCAGTGCTCAATGGATGTCGATGATATTTCTTTGGAAATATGCCCAACATCATTTGATAAAGTCACAATGAGAAGACAAGAGTTTAAATGATAGCAAAGAGAAGGACTGTTGTATTCAGCTGTGAGTACCAAAACCACTTTCTATAAAGTAAAACCCACTACCATCTATTGATGCCAGAGCCTGCCTGCTTTGTACAATGAACTCTTCTCAATCTTGTGTGTGCTTGTGTGCATTGGGGTGAGTGGGAGGTGATAAGAAAGTATCCTGTTTAATTCCAAAGTCTTTACTTCAGGAAGGTGAGGGACATTTGGGGAAATGCTCTGCTCGAGTGTTTTTCAAGAATCAGAAACCCAGACCAGCCATCAATGTAACTTGTACACGGCTCATCGAGAAAAAGAAAAGACAACAGGAGGATTACCTGCTTTACAAGCAAATGAAGCAACTGAAAAACCCCTTGGAGATAGTCAGCATACCTGGTATGAATCAGCATTTGGAATTTCTATATTCAGGAATGTATATAATAACTAAATCTTTAATAGAAAGATCATTTAAGTTTTTATCCCTAAAGTGGCACTTTCATTCAACTGAAGATTGTGGTATCCCTCATAATTTAAACAAAACTCAGAGGTATCATCTTTCTGTTCTTCATCTCTAGTCCAATGCAGTAACTCCACCAACAGTATGTATCCCTTTAATCTCCTCATTTTCGAGTCAGGCATGGTGGCTCACACCTGTAATCCCAGCACTTTGGGAGGCCAAGGCAGGCAGATCACGAGGTCAGGAGTTCGAGGCCAGCTTGACCAACATGGTGAAACCCCGACTCTACTAAAAATATAAAAAATTAGCCAGGCGTGGTGGCGCACAGCTGTAATCCCAGCTACTCAGGAGGCTGAGGCAGGAGAATCCCTTGAACCCAGGAGGTGGAGGTTGCAGTGAGCCGAGATCGTGCCACTTGCACTCCAGCCTGGGTGACAGAGCGAGACTCTGCCTCCACACACACAAAAAATAATAAAATAAAATAAATAAATAAAAAAGTGCCTCCTTAAAACAAAATAAAGAAATCAAATCAGCAAAGAAACTCTTTAAAAGCACAGACTCCACACCAGCTCAAAGCCCTTCTCACTTTGCCTCCATGTGTTTCCAGAACACTGTTGCGACAAATCATATCTTAAGTCCTGTATTTAAAATATGCACAATTATATCAAGAATAAGGAAGACTTTAGTGAATCTTTTTGCATAGCATATAACCATGCCCTAATGTATCACTGATGTGAAAGCTGATGTTCCTCAGGATTCTTATTCTACACATCTTCCCTGGGGGGTTGCATCAAATTCCATGGCTTTCACCACCACCTCTGCTGATCCAACTTCTATAACCCTCAGCATTTTTTGAGACATCTCAAATGTCCCCATGTGCCAGAGATTGAACCCACCCAACTCGGCTTCCTACTCCTTATATCATGAATGGCCTCCGTGCCCATCCCTGCCCACCTCACAGCTAGAAACCTGAGGGCGTCGCTGACTCCTCTGCAGGAGGCTGTACCCCAACTCAACAGGACAGGCAGACTCCCAGGTGCTGCACTGCACGTAGCAGGGGCGGGGCTAGTGCACCGACCCATTCAAGGCTTAGAACCCACTGGCAAGCAGAAGTGTTGCCTTCTGAGTGTTAGTTGTTTGCAGGTGCCCATGTGGCTGGGAGCGTGAGAGGCAGCAAGCCTCAGCCTTGTGTTCCTCCCACATTGGCAGGTACTAAAGATGCTGAACTTGAGGAATCTTTGAGATAGAGGTCATGGGAGCCTTGTCCAGCCACTGTCATGCATGCCTTTTCTAGTCTTTCACTACTCATTGGGTGTTTCAGGAGCAACCTTGATGGGAGACCATGTTATATAATGTCCCCTATCCTTGAACTTGGGTCAGTCTCTTGTGTTTAGCCCAGTTCTTCTGCTCTCTCATGCCTGTTTATTTTAGTAATAATAAAAATAGTGAACAGATATTGAAGTTTACCCTGACCCAGGCACTGTCATAAGCTCCGTTTATGCCATATCCTACCGTTCACAACACCCTGTGTACTGTGGATATGTTTAATGTTGCTCTTCCAGACTTTGGGATCAAGTTCCAAGTCATCTTCAAGAAAGTGTGGCTTTCCATGCCCTTGCACCCACCTCCCCAGACACCTTTTCTCCAGCTTCACTGTCCTCCTGGAATTCCAGCTCCTACATCCCACTCCCACACCTTTGTCTGGCTAACACTGGCTCCTCCAAGAGTTAGCTTAGGCTTCACCCACTCTAGAAAGCCTCCTAAACTCAGCACCCTCACGCAGGCTGTGCTCAGCCATACTGATCAGCTACACTACAAACCTGTTTCCAAGATAGAAGTGGGTTTCTGGGAAGGCCGGGCTGGATGTCATATTTCCTTATATCTCCCCAAGGCCTGGCATAATAGGTGGTGAACAGTGAATGAGTGAATAGACAGACTCGTGTGTTTGCATGGTGTAAACCAAAATCAGTGCTTCAGCTTACAACCGAACTCATTTGAAGGCTGACAAGGAGCCCTCAGCAAACTGCTCTGTGTGCAGTACTCTCAGGAATTCCCTCCCTTCCCCAGCAACATCTATACACGTACAAGTTTAAATATTCCCTACATAAATAACTGCCAAGGAATCCTTTCCTTCCCTTCTCCAGTTTCCCAGCATTTTTTAAAAATCTGTAATAGGAATGGATGCTATCTGGTCTATTTAAAATAAAATAATGTTCTTTGGTTATTGCATTGCTACGCTAAGATTCAAAGGAAACGTGTTTCCAGAGTCTAACCTTAATCAATGCTACGTGAAGTAACTTCAGCTCTATGAAACAGCAAGTTCCCTTTCCTCTCTAGGAAATATTTCTTTTACTGATTTATCATTTCGCTCTCTGAAAAAAAAGATGGCAAATAATATAAACTTCTTCTAAACAGTTTAAATTGCCATAATGACATAGACATGCATATTCCAAAATATGCATTGGAATCAATTCAACAGTTTTAAAAGGCTACACATTAACATTTCGGAAGTTTAAAACTATGCTTGCCTGTAAAAACTACAAAGGGAAGAAAGAGTATAGCATTGGAAGACTTCTTCAGTGTTGGTGATTCATCCTGTCGCAGACTGAAGTTCCACCTCACGCCTGCGCTTGTGGGTCCCCTCTGCCTGTACCGGGCATCCTTCTTACTGTACATCTGGCATGGCTGCTTCCTTCCTGTCCTGCCGGTCTCCTCTTTGAGATCACCTCATGCCAAGCATCTTCCTATACCACTGCTCTCTTTCTTCACTCATCAGCCCCTGAAAGCATCTAAATTACTTGTTATGTGTTTGTTGCCAGCATCCCCCATCGGGCTGTGGGTGGCAGGAGGGTGAGTCCTTGTCGGTCCTGCTCGCTCATGTGGCACCAGAACAGGGCGTGGAGCAGGCACTGAGGAGTTGGGGATGAAGGAATTCCCTTCAGCTCCCTGTACACACCTGTTCATTTCTCCTTTAACTGCTCTCACAAAGTCACTCCAGTCGGAACGCAACCATTTCCCTTTCTCAACCTCCCTCTTTGTGAATAGGTGTCAAACAAGCAAGCAGAATGGCACAATCAGAATAAAATTTGAGATCTTTCTTCCAAGCAATCACCAATTGTATTCAGGTATAAATGCTACAGCTACCATTTGCGTGCCATGTTATCCCAGAAGTGTGATTCCTGGATATGAAGCTGTTTAAGGGAGCTTCTACTATACTAAGATTCAGTTTCTGTGTTCCAGATTAATCCAAAAGAGGGATGTAAAGTTGACGTGGTCTTCAGCACAGAGTGCTACAAACCAGAGGTAACCTGCCACAATTGGCAAAGTATCCTATTAGCAACTGCTATAAATTTGTCTTTGTAAAATAGTGAGAATCTTAATATATAGTGATCTGGAGGTTTGGTTTTGTTTTTTCCTGATTTGGTTCCTATTTGTTATCAAGAACTAAAGAACGGAACTAGGCAAGAGCTCAATATTTAACTACTTCAACTTCATGGTCTTATGCAGGGTTGCATTTAAAACAATCCATATAAGCCATGACCTTCCTCTTCCTTGGGACCCCTGGAAGAGAATTTCACACTCCCTCTGGTATCCCTCCTAGCTCCTCAGAGTCCTGAGAATGACTCACTCTCAAATGCCAACTTATTCTCTTCCTGTCAGATGGTGACATTTCTTGCCAGCATAGCGTGAGACCAACCCCCTGAGCTAACATACACAGAGGCACTCTGTAAAACACCAGCATGTGCTCCAGCCGTTATTAGCCTCACTACAGCTTTGGCCAAGCAGACCATGTTTTGCCAAGTTTCCTTTTCCCTGTTTTCAGGAAGAGAGTAAAGAGAAAACTCATATAGAAATTAGAGCCAGATGAGCTTCCTTGTGCTGGGTCAAGCTGAAAGGCAGCAATCAGAGCATGGGCGGAGAGGAGACCAGCCCAAATGGCTCTTTGTCTTGTGCTGAGAAGCAGCCTGGAGCAGGCAGCATCCAGGATTAAAGTGTTCCAGGATGGCAGAGTTTCAGGAGTGAAGGCATGACTCCCCAACCCCATGCTTCTGGAAGAATGCTCACTAGTACTCAAGTTCCAACAAGTTCCAACATGACAGCAGTATGTTCTGACTTTGTTTATTAACCTACGAATTAAAATTTCCTTAAAGCATATGAAAGATGTCTTTGTTAGTGTTGCAAACTGAAAGTGTTAAAGCTAGAGAGAATACAATTACTAGATTATTTTCACCAACAATATGCTTCCTTGGATTTGATCCTGTAGATGCATTAAGAGCACAGCCAGCGCGGTGGCTCAAGCCTGTAATCCCAGCACTTTGGGAGGCC
>NW_012118265.1:12324714-12348352 GCF_000951035.1 Colobus angolensis palliatus | reverse complement strand
TCCCAGCTACTCAGGAGGCTGAGGCAGGAGAATCCCTTGAACCCAGGAGGTGGAGGTTGCAGGGAGCTGAGGCTGTGCCACTGCGCTCCAGCCTGGGCAACAAGAGCAAAAATCCACCTCCAAAAAAAAAAAAAACTCCTCATTTTCCATCCCAGAATGAGGGGCACAGTAAGAACTGAACTCCCCGGTAAGAGGTCCAGGATTTTGAAACAGGATATGCATATAGGGGTGCTGTTTTCCGGGTTGAGTCCAGGAGCTGAGGTGACATCTCTGTTCTTGGCAGTGGCTTTGGAAACTTTAGACGACAGCCTCCAGAGCCTCCACTCTGCTCATCACAGCCTTGTGCCCTAGGGCCGGGTGAGCGCTCTCTGGGATGCTGCAGGGGAGTCATGTTTATCTCATTTCAGGTCAGTAGTTAATGGGCAGTGGTGCTGTCTCTAACAAAGGAGCCCTGCCCTCTGAAGTGACTCAGCTGAACTGAAGCAGAGCTCATTTGTTCCTGCCCTCACCAGAATGTGAGGGCAGCAGTTGAGACTCACACATTTACTGGCAAATCCAATTTTCAAAACCACAGAAGTCATCTCTGGCCTTGCTCTTGGGTATTAAGCTTAATGTCTGACCGCAGCAGCACTCATCACCCCACCCTCTCCCACAGTTCACTCATTTGCCCAGATTCTGTGGCAAACCCATGTCAACACTGGAGGCTCTGCAGTCTCCATTCCTGAATGTCTCTGCTCCCCATCGATTTACTGAGATGAAATGTCCTTAAAAACCTCCAAGTGGAATACTGCTTCTTGCATTTCTAAAATTCTGAACCCTAAATGATTCTCACATGATAGTTATCTGACAACTCGGATCAAATCCTGTGCTTAGGAATCAAGGGGAGCAATTAAAATCTCATGTTGTAGCAGAATTTGTTTATATTTAGTATTGCTTGAAATAAATGAGCTGATGACTGATACTTACAAATCTATACTTATTTAGGGATTGTTTTCATTTAGTTGGGAAAATAGGGCTTATCTATACTCCTTCAAACACAAATTTTAGAAATTGTATTGGATCTTTTCTTTGAATATTTGCCACAGGATCATGAGATTTTAGACACTCTTTAACAGCGCAGGTTAACTGAATTATGTTTGGTTAATAAGTCCTGTATATCCATAGGGGCCATTCTATAATAATCTAACTTAATGTAGCTACTGTGAAACTTCAAAAAACTTTTTAATAGAGGGCAACTTTTCATCAAAAAACTTATGTTTTGCTGTCATAATTCGGCAGAGACATTTAATGGTGCTATCTATAGCTTGTCTGTGTATGTAAAATTACTTAAAACCAAAAAGGTTTGGTTTTAGATAAGGTAAATTTTCCCAAGTTCAAATCTCAGGGGGGCCGGGCATGGTGGCTCACACCTGTAATCCCAGCACTTTGGGAGGCTGAGGCGGGCGGATCACGAGGTCAGGAGATTGAGACCATCCTGGCTAACACGGTGAAACCCTGTCTCTACTAAAAACACAAAAAATTAGCCAGGCGTGGTGGCATGCACCTGTAGTCCCAGCTACTTGGAAGGCTGAGGCAGAAGACTCGCTTGAACCCGGGAGGCAGAGGTTACAGTGAGCCGAGATTGCACCACTGCACTCCAGCCTGGGCGACAGAGCAAGACTCCGTCTCAAATTAAAAAAAAAAAAAAAAAAAATCTCAGCAGATTCCTATTCAGTATTTAATCGATCCAAGGCATTGGACTGTTGTAGTACAATGGATAAGTGAGAAGATCTAATCCATTTTGGAATATCCTTGCTCCACATTTTTTCCCCCCTTGAGTTGTCTGCTTTTTATGAGTAAAAGTTTCACTTCTAATGAATTTGCAAACTTCCTAGTGATGAATCCAAGTATACTACATACAGAGGGCAAGACTGAAGACCTAGGAATAACCAGCTAAAGTTGTGTCTGCCGAAGTGATTCTACAGCAGTGTTGCCAGCACTTATCCTTTCAAATGTTCTGACTATTCACAGTATTTAGTATAATTGATTTATCTTCTAGGGTCATGGGTTTTGATTTCACAAATCTGAACTCACAGCAGCACCATAAGATAGAACATGTGATGATGAGTTGGATCAAGGAAGTTTTCAGTCAATGAAGACAGGAATGATGGGAAACCTCTTAACAGCAAAATAAGCAAAAAAGTTTATATCCAAGATGTTGAATTCAGAGTCTTGTATTACATAATGTTCTGAAGTTCTAATGGCAGTGAGGAAAAAACAAATTCATTCGTGAAATGCTGATATTCTTGTCAGGAAGTAGAAGTCTGAAACAAGCTTTCTACAATAACATCTGTAAAAATAGTCACAGTTCCCTATTGATTACTTATCGTATGGTGACACAAAAAAAATGAGATTACCAGGTTAAATAAATTATACAGAAAAGCCAGTGAAGAGTACTGAAAAGTCCTTAGTTCCAAGTTTGAAGGCACTTCGATATTAACAGGAAAGCATTATGGAACCAAAAAACTTGTATGTCACGTAAGGGTGATATGATGACAATGAAGGGCAACAAATACCTTTTGCTTTATTCTCAACAGGTATTTTCTCCTAAAAGATTTCTCCAAGTGCTGAGCCCTCAATGCTGCTATTTATTTCTAACATCTTACTGCACTCCACAAGACAGCTGTGTTGAAGCTTTTCCCTTTTGTCAAGGCCCACACCCCGGCCTCATGCACTTTGAAGAGATAGTGTTGCCTCCTGCTTTACTGAGATTGAGACATTTGATTCTTTCATTTCTTCCCACCTCACAAAGTTGCTACATCTTCCCCAACCCTCTCTTGAATTCTAAGACTCCTTTTATTTATACCCTTGGTTCTAGTTTCTCTGGTTCTTTCATAATTTTGCCCCATCAGTATCCTTCCCACCTTTAGAACCTTCATCAACCAGTTCCTCCTCTTGTCCTACAAAAATCGTCAAGATCAGAGTTCTGTTGACCAGTTTCTTCATTGACCCATCACCCCCTCTTTTTCTTTATTCTGTCTACTTTTCAAAAGTAGATTCTATACACATTGCCACATCCTCAAATTCTTCCTATTTGGCTTCTACCCTATGTACATAAAGGGATCACCCAGATCACCAAAAACCCTAACCAGATCTTGCTTCTTATCCTTCTTGATCTGTAGAACTTTTTTTTTTTTTTTTGAGACAGAGTCTCCCTGTGTCCAGTGTGTGGTGGCGCAATCTTGGTTCACTGCAACCTCTGTCTCCTGGGTTCAAGCGATTCTCCTGCTTCAGCCTCCCAAGTATCTGAGATTACAGGTGTGTGCCACCATGCCCAGCTAATTTTTGTATTTTTAACAGAGATGGGGTTTCACCATGTTGTTGTTCACGAGGCTGGTCTCCAACTCCTGACCTCAGGTGATCCATCCACCTCAGCCTCCCAAAGTGCTGGGATTACAGGCGTGAGCCACCATGCCCGGCCTATCTGTAGCACTTTACATCATCCACCTTCATGACTTTCTTGACACTGTATTTAATACACCTAATAACAAACTCAACTTGTTTTCACCCAAAACGTTCCCACTTTCTGTCCTACATTTATTTAATGGTATTACTATTCTCCTAGAGTTATCCAGAAACTTTGGTCATTATCAACTAATCTCCTAACATTTAATAACTTGCCATTTCCTATAAAGCCTGCATTCACAAAGTATTTTGGACTAATCTTGTCATCTCCAAATCCACTGTCACCATCCTTCATGCCTGGGCTTCTCCCTGAAACCACCACACCCAGCAGTCAAAGTCATCTTCCACACTTACTACTCAATTGCAGTTCATACTCACTCTGGCATCTTTGCAAACAAGGCCTTTCAAAATCTGCTGCCAGTATACTGTATATTCTATCAAGACCACTGAGGCTGCCCCTGCCTGGTGCCTTCCTACCTTCACATGCTTGCTTTCTCATTCAGACCCCCCCCCCCCACATGACAGCAACTCAAGGCCCAGCCAAAATCTCATCTCTGTGAAGTTTCCCCCAACCCTCTCCAGCCCAAAGAAACCTGTCCCTTCCCTGCTGTCCCTCAGCTTTCTGATCCTCCCTCTCTCAAGGAATGTATCAACTATAACCCCACCATGTCAACATGTGGAGGGTGGGGCCCCATGTTGGTATCCTTCACAGATCCCAAGAAATCAATGAATGCTGTTTGAATTACCTCTGAGTATAAACCAGCCAAGTTCTACCAATACAGAAGAGAATTTATGCTAAGGATTACTTTACCCAGAAGGATTAGTTTCCTAATAAGCTTGTTAGTATTCCTCATGTATTGTGCTATTGTTAGGCCTTAATATAGTATTCCTGCAAAACTACATAAAATGATGGTTCATGAACAGTCATCTCATAAAATTTGAGCTCCTAAAAGTCACAAACAGTAATTTATTAGTCACTGTATCCCTAACCTCTCACGGTGTCTAATATTGTGTAAGTTTTAAGAAAGATGTTCGCCAAATTTAAAAGATTTTAGGTCCGAAAACAATGCCACAGAAAAAAATCCACCTGATTTCTTCACGTGTTAAACAAGAGTGACAGAGATGCTGCCAACACATTGATTAGCTTTAAAGCCAATGACCAGAGAAGCACAAAGATATTTTGGTAGACTAGGAAGCAAAGACCACCATCACATCGACTGCAGACCTAAATCAGAAGGTAAGGTTTGTATCAGTGAATATCAGTGATAGATTTTTCAACCTAACTAAAAATGCTTCTTGGCCAGCACAGTGGCCCTCACCTGTAATCTGAACACTTTGGGAGGCCATGGCAGGAGGATCACTTGAGCCCGGGAATTCAAGGCTACTGTGAAGTATAATTGTGGCACTGCATTCTAGCCTGTGCAACAGAGCAAGACCCTATCTCTTAAAAAAAAAAAAGCTTCTTAACTAACAAGACTAAGTTAAATTGAACGTCATCTTTGAGTATTCAGTAATGAGTATGCAAAAGTCACTTTAGCTGCTACGTGCAAGACAGTTGGAAGGAGAAGACTGAAATCTGAGAGATTTGGTAGCAGACTGTGGCCATGGTCTCAGGCAGAAGCAGCCCAGGCCTGAAGGGTGGTAGCAGTGGGTTCGGAGAAGACAAGATGGGTCCAAGATACTTTGTAGACATAGGCTTGATAGAATGTAGGCTCCGTAGCTCTTATTTTTGCATGTATACAGTACAGCAAATGGCCATTGATTTATAATAGATTTACTCAGTTTGGCAAGTTGAAGAATATAAATCTACATACTAACATAGAAACAGATTCAAAAAATCACGTATCTGGCTCAAGGTCTTGCTGTGAGAGAGATGATTGGTATGACTAAATTTAAACCCTATTTCATTTCTGCAGTTTCTGAGATTTTGTCTCAAAAATGCATTAATACAAATGTGCTTTTTTTGTCTCTTTCAGATAATCATGGACATATTGATCCCTCTCTGAGACCCATCTGGGATTTGGCTTTCCTTGGAAGCTCTTATGTGATGTGGGAAATGACAACACAGGTTTCACACTACTACTTGGCACAGCTCACTAGTGTGAGGCAGTGGGTAAGAAAAACCTGAAAATTAACTTATGCCGCAAGAGTTACAATCAATGCAGTCTCCTTAGACTGAATTCATGTGAATTTCTAATTTCATATCAAGAGTTTTAATCACATTCATTTCAATAAATATTTGAGTTCATGCAATGGGCCAAGTATTGTTTCAGGGGCTGGGAATACAGTTGCAAACAAAGACACAATGTTGCTGCCCTCACTGAGATTAATTCTAGTGAGAGAAGAGACAGTGAACTAATAAATAAATATGTATCATATGATGGTAAATGCTATGAAAAAAAATTAAGTAGCCAAAGTGGAAGGATCATTTGAGGTCAGGAGTTTGAGACTAGCCTGGGCAGCAGAGCAAGGCCCCATCTCTGCAAAGAAAATAAAAATTAGCCAGATGTAGTGGCACATGCTTGTAGTCCCAGCTACTCAGGACACAGAGTTGGGAGAATTGCTTGATCCAGGAGTTAGAGGTTGCAATAAGCTATGATTGCGCTACTGTACTCCATCCTGGGCAACAGAGTGAGATGCTGTCTCTAAGTAAAGAAAAACCAAAAAATGAGGTAGGGAACAGGGAATGCAGGGTATTGATAGAATTACTACTTGTCTGAAGTAAGGCTAATTTGAGCAGAGGTGACTTTGGAGTAGAGGCCAAAGGGAAGTGAGGGTGAGCTGAGCCCTGCTCCCGTAAGGAAAGAGAATGTCAGGCGGAAGGAGCTGAGGCTGCAAGATTCACGTCTTTGAGTAAGCAGGAAAGGATATCATCAATCCAGATGATCCCAGGAACACAGAGGGTTCACCTGGAGGAAACAGCGGTGCAGATACTGGTAAAAGGACAGACGGATATCAAGGTGGGAGTCTGTGGACGTTGTATTCTAACTGCTCTGTCTTCTCAATGAAACAGGAGGCAAAGTCATTAGCTGAGAGCAGGAGAAATAGCAGTGAGGCTGGTGTGGCTGGAACTGAGTGATGAGGGGAGCATGCCAGGAGACAGATCAAATGGAGGGGGGCAAGTGGACAGCATCAGTTCATGTAAGACCTTGCAGACCATTCAAAGAGTCTTGTCTTTCACTCTTTTACCCATTAGAGGGTTTTTACCAGAGGAGTGACACGATCTGACTTACAATAGGATCATTATGGCTGCTATGTTAAGAACAGACAACAGGGAGATAAAGGAAGAAACAGAAAGACCAGTGAAGTACTGCAATATTCGGCCAGGTACAGCGGCTCACACCTGAAATCCCAACACTTTGGGAGGCCAAGGCGGGCGGATTATTTGAGGTCAGGAGTTCAAGACTAGCCTGGCCAACACAGTGAAACCCCATCTCTACTCAAAATAGAAAAATGAGGCGGGCTTGGTGGCAGGTGCCTGTAATCCCAGCTACTCAGGAGGCTGAGGCAGGATAATCACTTAAGCCAGGGAGGCGGAGGTTGCAGTGAGCCAAGATCGCACCACTGCACTCCAGCCTGGGCTACAGAGCAAGACTCTGTCTCAAAAAAAAAAAAGAAAAAAAAGTATTGCAATATTCTAGGCAAGGCCTGGTGGTGGCTTGGACCAGGGTGGTGGCAGTGGGGCTAGAGAGATGTTTGGATTCTGGCAGATTGACAGTATTTGCTCATGGGTCGGATATAGATATCAGAAATGAGAGGAATTAAGGATGATTGTTAGGATTTTGGCGTAATTGACTGGAAGGACAGAGTTTGCATTTACCAATTGGGGAAGCTTAGAGGAGGAACAGAATTGAGGGAGAATTATCTTGATTTGGGGCATTCTAAATTCTATAACCACAGAATCTATATAATCATCTGGACAGAAGAGTCTAAAGTTCACAGGAGAGGTCTCAGCTGTAGTTGTCACCATATAGTATTTAAAGCCACAAGACTGGATGAGATCACAGGTAATGAGTGTAGACAAAGAAGGTAAGTTATGTAAAGGATTGGATCATGGAACACTTCTGACTTAAGCAGTTGGAGATATGGGAAAAGAAAGTATTTCAAGGATGAGGACTGGCTGGTAGTATTAAATGCTGCTGGAGACTCAAGTAAGATGAGAACTGCCCATTTCACTGAGCAACTGGAAGTCAACGAATGGAGAGCTTATCAAAAGCCCTCTCACTGGCATAGTGGGGACAAAAGCCTGATTGGGGTAGGTTCAGGAAAGGATGGGAGGAGAGGAAGTGGACATTCCATCCTTTCAAGAAATTTAGCTATAATAAAGGAGAGTAAAAGGAAGGAAGAGGACTATAGCTGGACAATGGGTGGGCACAGGGCTAAAAGGGTTTTTTCTTTGTATTTTTTTTGGTTGGGAGACGTAACAGCATGTTTATATGTTGATGAGGAAAAGTCCGGCAGAGAGAGGCAAAGTAGGAATTGCATGAAAGAAAGGGAAAAGTTAGTTAGAGTTACTATCTTTGAGTAGGCAAGAGAGGATGTGATTAATCCAGATGATATTAGAAACATGGAGAGTTAACCTACAGGGAAAGCAGGAAACAGTGGCCCAGTCTAGGAGGGCAGATATCAAAGTGGGATCTTGTGGAACCTCTATTCTAACTGCTTCTGTCTTCTCAGTGAAAAAGGAGGCAAAGTAATCAGCTGACAGCAGGACAAGAGCGAAGGTGTTGGGAGTATCAGAGACGCAAGCTGAACTAATCATAAGCCGCAATTTAAAACATTTGTTTTGTTCATAGGTTCACCCATGGATGGATCATCAGTGAATATCTTCTGAGTATAGGATTTACCCAGCATTAAGTCATCATTTTTAATGCAATAATAAAGTTTGGTTTGCTTTCCAAAGACCACATGTACAACACACATCAACTAGAAACCTAGATTTTGTCTTTAATGAACATGTCTTTTCCCATATAGAATGCTTTTAAATAGAAATTACCATCTAATTGATTGTTGCCACATAACAAGTCAAGATACAGTACCAGTTCTTTTGCTAGATAAGTTTCTATCTTTTGCTACAGAAGTTTCTATCTATTTCTGACACACTCTTATCTACCAAGATAACCACACCCTCAACAAGAGGCTTTTACTGTACCTGATTTTAAAGTTAGGGGGAAGAGGTTGTTTTAAGCATAGAAAATGGTGTCAAGATAATACAGAACTAATTGTAGTAAATGTGAGAGGAAAACTTAATAGGAATAGAGCAACACATTGAGATAACATGTTTCCCTTTCTTTTGCAGTTGCATATGACACATTTTTACCACTAGGACATACTAGGGTACAAAAAATAGCAGGTGTATTTCTCTCCCATTCTAACCAGTCTTTCATGTCCATCATCTGTCCACTAATATCCCTCAACCAAACTGCAAGTAGGAAAGTGAGGACACATGTGTAACTAGACAGTTAAAAAGCAGAAATGCAGGCTGGGTGCAGTGGCTCACGCCTGTAATCCCAGCACTGTGGGAGGCCGAGGCAGGCAAATCATGAGGTCAGGAGATGGAGCCCACCCTGGCTAACACGGTGAAACCCTGTCTCTACTAAAAATACAAAAATTAGCCGGGTGTGGTGGCGGGCACCTGTAGTCCCAGCTACTTGGGAGGCTGAGGCAGGAGAATTGCTTGAACCCGGGAGGCAGGGATTGCAGTGAGCTGAGACTGTGCCAGTACACTCCAGCCTGGGTGACAGAGCAAGATTCTGTCTCAAAAACAAAACAAAACAAAACAAACAAAAACAGAAATGCAGAGGGAGAATGCTCATTGAGTTAGAGTTTTAGATTTTCTTTTTTCCCCCTGTGATGTCTGGGTGTTAGATAAATAATAGCTGAATATGCAGCTGACTTGCTGGGTCACCCAAGGCAAATCATTTCTCTCTTAGGGCCTATTAAATGAGGACTCACAAAGGATTGAAGTGAAACTAACACAAATTTAAATCCCTGGAGCAATTAGGATATTTGGTTTCAAGGTTGATATGCATTTCAGCTTAGAGTTCTCTTAAAGAAAAGTATGCACATATGCACAAAGATTTTCAAATTCTGCCACTGAGTGGCCACTAAGGTCCCCTGTAACCCTTCACCAAAAGAAGCAACACAAGCAACAAGCAATGATTTGTTAAAAGACACTATGAGCAGAAGGTCTAAATACTGTTCTGAGAGACTAGTAACAGGACACTAGGGCTGAGAAAGCCAGTATGGCACGGAGGCAGGAAGTGACTGGAGGTGCTCTTGGCCCCAGGTAGCTCAAAAAAAGTATAAAGATGATAATTTTTCCAAAAACTTTCTGGGTGAAAATTACTATCTTGATACTCAGGGCTAATTTCACCTTTTAATCAATGTGTAAAGAAGTACAAGCTTATAAACTCACAGCCCCACATGAACAAGGCTTGAGGGAAGAGTGTGCAAAAAAAAAACAAAGGGACTGAAATGCAAATATAAAGTAAGACCCATCTTACTGGCACGACGCTTTCTTTAGAACTGAAGAATAGATGTCATTCCCAATACTAAGAGGAATGTGCCAAGAACAAGGGATATTTGCTGGCTAGGGAAAACAATGGATAAGCCCATACCTTTAGCCTTTAACATGAACTGAGAAAAGTCAAGCTGAGTATTGCTCTAACTCTTATCAATCAGTACCAGATTTGTAAGCACCCCAAACTATCTAACCTGCAGCACATCACTAGCAGTCAGCTCATCTTCACATTACTTAGAAGTCTCCATTAGCCAAAGCTACATATAGAAACCATCCTATCTACCTTATCTATTATGCTGAAATCTACTTTTGATAACTTCTATTACTAACTTAAGCCTAATTCTTCCTACTAAAACCACCCTGGTTCTGTTAGAGATCCTTTGCTCCCTTTTGGGGGAAGCAGGGTGGAGGGGCAAGGGGTGAGCTGGGTCATGACCAAGTAAAAGGGAACAAACAAAACACTTTCAGTCTGTCTGCAACAAGATTAAGTGCTGAGGTACCAGGAAATGTAACAACAAATCATCATCCATTTGGGCCACAAGATGTGGCACTTGTGATGATCTGAATTGAAGCCAAAAAGATAATTTCTGAATAATATTAAAAATAACGACTTCTTGGCAGAGCTTGACATGGGAGGGCAGTCCGATCTTGGCATCCTTTGCCAGGCTGGGATGTACAATGTCCTCTTCTGCAGTTTTTTAAGAAGCTGTGCTTTTGGTTTGGTTTAAAGGTGGTTCCCCCTAAAGGAGAAGGAATCTATAAAAACATAATGTAAGGGGATGTTTCAATAACTTTATTGAGGAAGTTCTCAACCAAATGATATAGGGTTTTACCAGCATTATCACGACTCACATTTTTGTATTTAAAAATGGGTAACACTCTTCTTGTACTTTTACCAAAATAGTCTGTCAAATGGGGCAGGAATCCTAACATTTATTTTAAGCTCTGCCTCTTTTTTGCCTCACTGGAGACTGCCATGATTTCCTTCCGAAATGCCATTTTCAAAAGCAGAACAAGGCATTGTTCTCAATAAAACATTTTAAGTGTATAAGTAAAACCAATATATATATAATTATTATTATTTTAATAGAGATGAGGTCTCACTATATTGCCCAGGCTGGTCTCAAACTCCTGGGCTCAAGTGATCCTCCCATTTTGCCCTCCCAAAGTGCTGGGATTACAGGCATGAGCCCCCATGTCCAGCCTAAAACCAATTTTTAAATTATAAAAATACATGGTAAACAGTCAAGACTTAAAAAATAGTGCAGACAGCACAAAAGTCTGAGACAAATATTCAGCTGGTGTGGGACATCTTGGGATAGATAACCATTTCCTTCCAAGGTCAAGACAGCCACCAAATGAAGGTCTAACAAGGTTAAACACACCTTCAAAGCAACAATGCCAGACTGATCACTGGAACCTCCAGTAACTGTTCCCTTATGAAAGAAACACTGAATTTTCTCTCATGAATTCTCTGACTTTGCAGCTTGTGCCTCAGATGTTTGCTTTGAACATTTGTGGGTACACTGTGAGACAGGAGGGAAACTTACTGAGTACTGCCAAGAAAATCATAGAAAATGCAGTTGATTTCTGATTAATCCAGGCCCTCTCCTGTATCTTCCCTCCAGACTTCCTCACCTACTGGAAATTTCATGGCTTGTAAAAATCTCCATCAATGTAGGCAAAGGGGAGACAAAACTTTTTCGGGGGGGGGGGGGCCGGCGGGCGGTGGGTGTTTGCTTTTTTGTATTCTTTAGTAGTCTTAATACAAACCTGGTAATGTAACTAAAATGCAAGTGTAGTCACTTGCTGCTTGCAGAATCCAATTCACAAGAGTGAGGTCTGGTATAAAGACGGTGACTTTATTCCAAAGCTAGCTTAGGGGAAGAAGTATAGGCTCCTGCCTTTAAGGTACTGTTTCCCTTTTGGGACAAAAAACAAGGGCTTTTAGAGGGGGAGTTGGCATAAATGGCATGCAGGGGAGGGAGGGAGCAGTTGCAGGGTCTGTGTGACTCTCTTGGGTGCCTTATCTACCGGGTGCTAGAGCTGGTGCCATTGTGGGCAGAGCTAGATTATAAAATGGCCATTATCTCAAGATACTTGGACAGAGTTCCCTCGTGGGCCTAACTGAGATTGTAAATTGACTATTGTCTCTTGAGGCCTTCTCCTGGTGGGAGAGAGTTCCAGCTCTCGAGCTTTGAAGTGAGCACATACATAAGCTTGCCATGCAGGGAGTGTCTGGTAAAAGGGAAGGTAAAGGTTATGATTCCATTTCTAAAGAGCTTAGTAGGAAGTAGAGAACAGGGGGAATAGGTGGAAAGAGAAAAGAAACAAATTGTTTTTTAAGTAACTCATTCTTTCTCTTAGAAAAATGGAGTACTCAGTTATAGTAGGAAAAGACTAAAATTATAATCCAAATTAAGGTATTTTTAAAAAATATTCTTTCTTCCATTTTTACTAGTGAACAGATAAGCACTCTTGCAAAAAAAAAAAAAAAAGAGGGAGAGGAAATGTCAAAAAGAAAATACAGAGTTGGTTTAGTCACTAGTAAAATGTATAGAAACGATGTGAATAAAAGAGGTGAAGACAACTGCCTGCCTACTGAAAAATATCCAATGCGCTGGTTTTAGAAACACTGTGGTATAGCTTCATGTTGGTATATATGAAGAATGTGGATATTGGAGTCAGTAGATCTGGGTTGGAATTCCCATTTGTCACTTCCTAGCTGTAACCTCATATTACCTCTCCTGTAAAACCAGGCTCATAATACACAGATTGTAAAGGAGAATTAGATGAGAACATGTAGAAGGTGCCTAGCACAGAACCCGGCCCATAGTAGGCCTTCTGGAATTACTGGTTGCCCCTCCTCTTGTCTTGTTGCCTGTCATATCAGGGCTAATATATCACCTTGAGGTGCATATACAGTATCGAGATCATTAAGGTTGTTAAAAAAAATCTCCCTATTCCCACAGACTTCAGTCTCCATCAAAAAAGTGATAAGACATTCAACCAGACTTTCATATAACTCAGTGACAAGACAAAAATGAGGATCCCTGACTTCCATATCTTGAAGCAAAATACTACCAAAAACCCTGAGGCTGAAATCTAAAAGGCAGTAGGAGACACAAGGCACCCATTCAAAACAAGAATGTACTGTATAGTTATCACACTAAATACCACCATATTTATTACACTAACTCTTTTTTCTCCCTCTAGAAAACTAATGATGATACAATTGATTTTGATTATACTGTTCTACTTCATGAATTATCAACACAGGTAAAACATAAAATTGTATGTAGAATTGTTTTTACCATAAGTTTTTGCAGATTATAGTATTTTATAACTCTTATTTCCTAGGAAATAATTCCCTGTCGTATTCACTTGGTCTGGTACCCTGGCAAACCACTTAAAGTGAAGTACCACTGTCAAGAGCTACAGACACCAGAAGAAGCCTCTGGAACTGAAGAAGGATCAGCTGTACCAACAGAGCTTAGTAATTTCTAAAAAGAAAAAATTATATTTTCCAACTTCTTAAAAAGTGACGATACTAGCATAAATCATTTTTCTGGTAAAATAGCTAAGGTATAAATCTTCGAACAATTTGGGAAAGCCTATGATTACAAGTAAAAACTCAAAAATTCAAAGATGTTGGTTTTTTGTTTGTTTCTCAGTCTGCTTTAGCTTTTAACTCTGGAAGCGCACGCACACTGAACTCTGCTCAGTGCTAAACAGTCACCAGCAGGCTCCTCAGGGTTTCAGCCCTAAAATGTAAAACCTGGATAATTAGTGTATGTTGCAATGGGATCAGCATTTTTTTTAAACTGCAAAAAATGATGGTCTCATCTCTGAATTTACATTTCTCATTCTTTTGAACATACTATAGCTAATATATTTTATGTTGCTAAATTGCTTCTAGCATGTAAACAAAGATAATATACTTTCGATGAAAGTAAATTATAGAAAAAAAATTAACTGTTTAAAAGGAACGTGATTATATTTTATGATTTCAGGCAAGTATTCCTTTAACTTGCCACCTACTTTTAAATAAATGTTTACATTTCTAAATAATGAAATGTGTTAAATGTTCTCATGGAGATTTGCATACAAAGGAAAAACTTATGCTAAACTGGAATTAAATGAAATGGTAACATTGCTTAACTTAAATTTTACAAATAATAGAACATCTGTCTCACCAGATAAAGCTGTCTGCAAACATGCATCAAAATGAACACTGATGTAACTGAAAGTATATTAAATATTTACATTTTCATTTACAAGGACAACCTGGACCGAGTGTTGGCCTAAGTAATTTATAAAAGCAAACACAGTATATACGTAGTACCCAGTATGTACTAATCAAATTCAGTGGAGTATCTCCTTAAGGCAGGAGGAATTGATCCAGGAAATGTTGTCATCATTTGCCTCTCAAAATTAGTATCACTTAATGGAATGTTTATGTCGGTGTGTAAAAACCTTGAGCCAGGTTCTGTAGCCAGTAATTGATTAGGAAATATCAGCCTTAAAATATACCAAAATATTACTTTTAAGTATGCACTTTTAGACAATCAGAAAAGTTTATACTAAAGGCATGAACTCATACAAAATAAAATAAGCTGATCTAGTTTATATATTTTTCTACTTAAAACCCTATGCTTTGCATTTATCTTCCCAAAATCCAGCTGATGTACAATTTAAAAAAATTTTTTTTTAATTAAAAAAAAAAAAAAACGGGCTGGGCGTGATGCCTCACACCTGTAATCTCAGCACTTTGGGAGGCTGAGGTAGGAGGATCACTTGAGCCCAGGAGTTCATGACTAGCCTGGACAACACAGTGAGACCCCATCTCTTTAAAAAAGTTTAATGATTTAAAGATTTGTGGCTGGGTGTGGTGGCTCATTTCTGTAATCCCAGCATTTTGGGAGGCCAAAGGCAGGAGGATCACTTAAGCCCAGGAGTTCAAGATCAGCCTGGGCAGCATAGTGAAATCCAGTCTTAATTTTAAAAAATACATACATATATATATAAAATAAAGAGTTGTAAGTATTTGGAAGCATTGCAAACCATCATTTAAAGGACACATCAGCTCTCCCACCTATGTGATAATGAAGAGATACTTTTTCTAAATTATCAAAAATCATCCACAATGATTAAATTATGCCAAAATCAAGTGATAAATTTCTGTAACTGAAGTTCCCCAAATGATCTTCAAAAAAAGTCCCAAGAGCATTATAATAGTACATTCAATGTCCTGTGATATTTAATCAATCTTTTAGTGTCACGTTAAGGACTAGAAACTTGTTGTTTCAGCTTTCTAGAGTTGGAGCTTTCTCAAAGTCCTCATCCCCATAAATGCATTTTTCTTTTTTCTTTTTGTTTTTCTTTTTTTGTTTGTTTGTTTGGTCTTCATTGGGTAGCTATCTTGACTTTGGAAAGAAATGGTTATCTATTCCTGGATGTCCCACACCAGTTGGTTATTTATCTCCCTATGTTGCCCAGGCTGGTCTCAAACTCCTAGGCTCAAGGGATCCTCCCACCTCAGCCTCCCAAAGTGTTGGGATTACAGGCATGAGCCACAAAAGGCATTTTTCATTAGTGAGATTAGGCTCACAAACGTGTCCATAATCCAACCAGGTAATGACTCTAAGGTAACCCTTTAGCAGATTTATTACTGTACAATAGATTATGAAGGGGAATTCTATACATACAAATTTACAAACACAATTACCTAATTAATTTGCAAAACACCTAAAAGTTAAAACAACTAAAAAGTTATCACTATCATCATCAGAACATTTTTTCTTTTCTTTTTTTTTTTGAGACAGAGTCTCACTCTGTTGCCCAGGCTGGAGTGCTGGAGTGCAGTGGTGCCATCTCAGCTCACTACAGCCTCCGCCTTCTGGGTTCAAGTGACCCTCCTGCCTCAACCTCCTGAGCAGCTGGGGCTACAGGCACGTGCCACCCCGCCCGGATGGTTTTTGTATTTATAGTAGAGACGGGGTTTCACCATGTTGGCTAGGGTGGTCTCGAACTCCTGACCTCAAGTGATCCACCCACCTCGGCCTCCCAAAGTGCTGGGATTACAGGCGTGAGCCACCATGCCTGGCCTCAGAACATCTTTTCTAGCACAAACTCTAAAATTGTTAACTTAATTTTACCAATATTGGTTTCACTAGCTAATAAACAACAGAAAAATCACTTGGCATAAAATGAAAAACTAAATTCCCTACGTCCTCTTTTCATTAAGAAACTAAATTATTCTGAATCACTCTTAGCTAATTACAATTACATACAGCATCACATTCATTTTCCTATCCCTTTAGAACTTTCAGAATTTTAAGACACATAAAATAATACCAGGGATTTTGTCTACATTCCATTTTATTTTATTCATAGTTTCATTTTCTTCTGACCTGAATTATGAATTTTAAGAAGTTAAACAAGTTCTTCTGAAAGTCAGTTGGAAGCTTATTTGCACTTGAATGTTAGTCATTCATGACATCATAGTTTATTACATCAATTTCTCTCAAATTAGAAAATTTTGACCTGTTCTGTGATCTTTCCTAGTTTTCAAAGTACTATACTCACCTAACATGCTGCCTAAGACCTACTAGAATGGATAAATGAATGAATGCTCACAATAAATTTTCCTTGAATACAATTAACTTATTTCAATGATGCACTACAATGTTATTTGAAGATACTTTCAGTGGCAATTAAAGCTCCAGTTCAATAATTTACAGTTTTAGCAATGCAAATAGCTATCACGTATAAAGGGATCCATTCCAACACGTCACGATTTACTCCCACTGGGTTGACTGTCAATTTTGAGACTCACACAGATTTCAAAAACGTTAAAATATGAAAAATCCTAAACTTTGGAGTTGATTAAATTTTAGTGATTTTATAACTACACAATCTAAGAGTGAGCAGAGGAAAGAAATAACAAAAAACAGGAACACTTTTTTTTTTTAACGTAAAGTTATCAAGCAAGGCATGGTGGTGTGTGCCTGTGGTCCCAGCTACTCTACAGGCTGAGGCCAGACGACTGTTTGAGCCCATGAATTTGTGAGCAGCCTGGGCAACATAGCGAGACCCTATCTCTTTTAAGTTCAGGGGTTCATGTGCAGGCTTGTTACCTAGGTAAACTTGTGTCGTAGGGGTTTGATGTACAGATTATTTCATCACCGAGGTATTAAGCCTAGTACCCATTAGTTGTTTTTCCTGATCCTCTCCCTCCACCCACCCTCCACCCTCCAATAGGCCCCAGTGTGTTGCTCCCCTCCGTGTGTCCATGTGTTCTCATTATTTAGCTCCCACTTATAAGTGAGAACACGCAGTATTTGGTTTTCTTTTCCTATGTTAGTTTGACGAGGATAATGGCTTCCAGCTCCATTTATGTCCCTGCAAAGGACTTGATCTCGTTCTTTTTTATGACTGCATAGTATTCCACAATGTGTATGTACCACATTTTCTTTATCTAGTCTATCATTGATGGGCATTTAGGTTGATTCCATGTCTTGCTATTGTGAATAGTTCTGCAATGAATGTGTGCATGCATGTGTCTTTATAACAGAATGATTTACATTCCTTTAGGTATATAGTAATGGTATTGCTGAGTCAGATGGTTTTTGTCTTAGAAGACCCCATCTCTTAAAAAAAGAAACAGTTATTAAACAAAAAAAACAAACTCTAATATCATACAAAGGAATACAATATGACAGTTCTGAATGTCACAAATTTTTCATTTCATATCTTGGGCTTAAGTGCAGTACAGGCAATATTTCAGTGGTCTTTAACTTTGTCTGCATATTAGAATCACCCAAAAAATGTTTTATCTTGATTCAGTCAAATAATTTAAATATCTGGGTGTAGGCCTAGGTTTTTATTTTTAAGGCTCCCCCAGTGATTTTTCAAGTACAATGAGGGTTGGGAATCAGTACAGTACTACCTAGTGCTGCTACTATTCTCCAACACAAGTATGTAATATTCGAATTAGCCAACAATTATCCTTCTTGATAGTAATATAAACAACCCTCACTTACGAATATTCTCATTAATTTTTTTCCATGCTACAGACTTTGGTTGGTATGTGATCTTTGCCAACTATAACTAATGAGTTAGAAAGAGATGTGGGTTCTGGTCCTGATCTGTCCGTTTATGAACCTATTCTAATTACTCCCACCAGCTAGGCCTGAGTCATTACCTATGAAATGCTGGTGTTGGGTTAAATATCTAAGACCTTTTCTAACACTGTAACATTATAACCAGGATGTTTTACAAATTAAAAATAAGTAAAATTTTTACTTACTATTCAAATTTATCCAGTTTAGTTCCAGTAGTTGTGACTATTCTCAATAGCCATAGGAATCACACTAAATTCCATGAAGGTACACAGAATGTATTTCCTCATTAGGAACAATATTCAAAGTTATTGTGAATGGCACAAGATGCTGATGAAATGCCAAAGCAATCCCATTTTTTCAGACCTGATGCTACTGTAGCAACAGACACTCATGGGGGAAATGCACTTAGTGAATAATTGTAATTAAAGTATCAATTTAAAAACTTAGGTTCTGTGGTCTCATTAAAGTTATTTACCTTATCTGTGCTTCCTCTGTTACCAAATGGACATAATAATAGTACTTACTCCTAGGGTTGTGCGAATGAAATTGTACAATGCATTTAAAGTATTTAGCAGCCAGCCATGGTGGTTCACACCCATAATCCCAGCACTTTCGGAGGCTGGGGCAGGCAGAGAGCTTGAGCCCAGGAGTTTGAGACCAGCCTGGGCAATATGGCAAAACCCCATCTCTTCAAAAAATGCAAAAATTAGCAGGGAGTGGTGGCATACACCTGTAGTCTCAGCTACTTGGGCAGCTGAGATGGGATAATTGCTTGAACCCAGGAAGCAGAGGTTGCAGTGAGCAGAGATAGTCCCTCTGCATTCCAGCCTGGGGGACAGAGCGAGACCCCGCACAAAAAAATAAAAATTAAAAAAAAAAAAAGTATTTAGCAAATGCCTTGAAAACACGTGCTCAATACTTTTTAAAAATCTTTTTTCCCTAGAAACCTGCAAGTATAAAGCCACATCTATAAGTCAAGAAAAGCAAAGGAATTTAAAATCAATTATTTTATTTCTATCATCAGGTAATGGAAAGGACTAGGATCCATCTACACCATCAGATGATTTTTGGATGAAGCAATTCTGAACCGGGTAATAGAACTGCTTGGGAAAGCCCAGCTTTTTCTGGAAACAAAAGATTACCATTTGTTCCTTCGCAATCTCAGTGAACACAATATATGATAAATTCCAAGGAATTCAAATTTAACTAGTATTCATTAGGTTGATGAAACCAACTATAAATTACATTTGATTTAGGTGTACAAAAACATTAAGATGAGCACAAACAAGAATAGTATATGCAAGGGTCTACTTTTCACTTCACAATAGACCACAAGGAAGTAATACTTATACTCCTAAAACAGAGGCAGTTACAAATTTGCAGAAACCACAAACTGAAATAATCACACATACATAAAACAGAGAGAAATTTGGCTAATATTTTAATATCCCAATGAAGAACCTGAAAAACTCTATGAAGATCATATGGAACCCACTCGTCAACAGAAAAGCCTGCCCATTAATGACACTCCAAGAAGTATCATGGTCATGAGATTCACTTTCAAGTCTTCAGCAAACTAAAAATACAGAGGTATGAGACTTAAACAGATAATAATGAAAGCAAATATGACAAAACAAATCATTATATGATAAACAACCTGTTAACAAAGGAGGGTAGATGGAAAGTATGTAGTTGTTCTTTGCATTTTTTCAGCTTTTCTCTGTGTTGTAAACTCCTATGATACAAAATTTGAAAAGGAAATGAACATACATTCTACGCTTAAAAGTATAACCGAAATTAGTCTCTTCTCCCCTTAAATAAATATTAAACATATTTCAGTAATAATTATATTTTATTTGAGGATTTTCAATAAACTATAAAACCAATCAATAGAATTGAGATAGACATAGAATTACCTTTGACTATAACAGAAGCTCCTGAATATGAATAAGAAGGGCTTCTTTTGAAGAAAGAAGAGCCCGCTTCCTGGGCTCAGAACTTCTTGTTTCAGCAGCCTGAATTTATTCTACTGGAATCCATCAAAGTATCAAGACCACACAAATTCAGTTAAAGTCAGTCAACTCACAGTAAGCAAAGTTAGTTCTTGGCTTTTCCTTTTTTAACAGGAAGTTGACCTGTAGCTTCCAAATACTTATTAATGATGTCTTCTTGTGTGGATGGTAAACATGGCTGATACCTGCAGTACTCCATTGTGTATTCTCCCTTTCCCTAAGGATTTTAAAAAGAGAGAATTTTTTTTTTTTTAAACTATCAAGTAAAGTTATGCAAGGTCAAGATTTTATAACATGATCATTGTGTAGGGTGGTCTTTTGAAGGGTGCTACAGTAAAGTTTAAACTTGCCTACCTCTGTGCATGACCGAAGTTCAGTGGAATAACCAAACATATCATTTAGAGGGACCTGAAAACAAACACAGTAGATATTTTAGCATTTGAGAAAATATTCGAGAAAAATACAGATGCACTTTAGCCATTTAATTCCTTTAGATTAAGATTTCTGCTCACTACACTTAGTTAAAAACAATCAAAAGCCAAAGAGAAACATTTTTGTTTTATTCCAAGTGGAAATCCTATTTGAAAATTATTTCATTTGACAGTTGCAACCAGAAACCAAATCTTTCCATTTCATGGAGTGAACACCATTGACAGCCTTCCCTCCTCATCCCCACTCTACTCTGTAGCCCCAGCTCAAGCACTCAGAACTGTTTCTTCTGAGAAAATGTGAATATAACTTTCCTTTGGACACCTTAATGATATGCTGAGAGTAGTGTTTTCCAGGAGGCCTTATGAAATGTAATAAACACTTTCTCCCTTGAGATTTAAGTCAAGAAGGGTATAGGCAAGGGAATTAAAAGGGATAAATTAAAGATAACTATGCAAATAAAGCTAAAATTAGAGAGAGAATATACATCTTATTTTTCCTTTTCCTTTTAATTTGTCCATCTGTGCTTATCCAAGAAAGAGAGATATATACATCTAAGAAATACATCTTAGATGTATACATAATATACATCTAAGAAAATGACACATTTACAAAAGGTCAAGATAAAATAAATCTTATATTTAACTTCTGCACTTAAGAGTTGCTCTAATAGCATGTTACAGAAAATGCCACATGTATAAAGCCACAAATTCAGCAAGGAAATGTGTCCATTTGCAAAAACCAAGAGCTAATCTGGATTTCCTTCTATGGTTAATAAAAGCAGGACTGTCAATGACCAAGAGTACTTACATCTGCATACAGTGTAAAATAGTCCTCAACTCCGTCTTGCCCAGTGATTACCCCATGGCGTCGGTTAATTCCTGCAATTACTTGTCCCTGAAATTCATTTGGAGCTACAATTTCCACAGCCATAATAGGTTCAAGAATACATAATGTTGCATTTGCCACGGCTGGGTTAAAAAAAAAAGTTCATTAGTCTTCATACAAACTACAACTGTCCAGATATAAAAAAGGGAGAAAGATGACACTTTCCCAAAGGTATAAACACAAATAGCAAGCTTAAAATATTTGACCTAGACTCATTTTTCCTGTAGTAATAACACTCTTCTAAATAGAAATTCCAACATTTAATTTTAATATTGTTATTTCCATTGTCATATTATTATCCTTAAAACTCATTAAATAGAGAATAATACAAAAAGGTCTTAAAACAACATCTGATCAAGTCCTTTACCATCTAAATTATCCAACTCAGTTAGGTATTCTCTCTGAAAATCGTCAGGGGTAAAGATAATGACTGTTACAAATTTGACCAAGGTAAACCCTTTCTTTTTTTTTTTGAGTCTTGCTTTGTCACCCAAGCTAGAGTGCAATGAGGCAATCTCGGCTCACTGCAACCTCCGTCTCCCAGGTTCAAGCAATTCTCCTGCCTCAGCCTCTGAGTAGCCGGGATTATAGGCGTCTGCTACCACTAATTTTTGTATTTTTAGTAGAGACAGGCTTTCGTCATGTTGGTCAGGCTGGATAAACCCATTCTTTCTTGTAGTCCCTGGCAGACAGTTATTTTTAATTATAAGAAAATAACTTTTGTCACAGGGCAGGAGGGGACGTGGAGGGTGCCCTTCCTATACTCAGAAGCAAGAATCAAGCCATGCCTATGATGTCTTTCCTTTTCTAGTCTGAACAATTTCAACACCTGATTGAGAATGAGAAGACCAAGTTTCTAGTTTTTGCTCTACCTCAAATAAGTTATATGCCTTTTGGAAAAACACAGTTTTGTCCAGGTCTCAAATTTTTTCATCTACAAAATAAGGATTCTGGACTAGATTGGACCATTTAAACACTAAAACTCAGTGCATTTGTATTTATTTTTATCCCATTTAATATATAACCAAAACACTTCTTTCTGTTAAAGTGCTAATGTTTAAATTTAACAATATGGAGAGAATATAATAAAACTTCAAACATTTATACTTAATTTGGAAGTTGTGATAGTGACAAATACTTCAGTCTCAGGTTTGTTAAATTATCTCCAAATAAAGGCTTTCAGCAAAACACAGAAATGATGACAAGGGTAATATTTTGTTTAAATATAATCACAGGTTTTCCAGAAGTATCAATTTGATTATAATAAACCAAAACTAAAAATCTTTCTTATATATTCACTTAGTTCTTCTTCTAGAGACAGTACAGCTTGACTGCAATAATTATGACAACAAGAATATAATTAGAAATATTTTTAAATTTAAATCATATCCTAGCTCACACCCACCCTCAAATAATTAGTTCTAATGAGTGAATTTTGTTCTGAAAGAGAAATAACTGAACTCAAAGAGGTACTGCAGACTCCTATGCTTCACTGGCTAAGCCCTGCAGAAACCTATATGGACATCTAAATCAGACTAACAATTTTAGAGTGTAGAAATAGTTCTGTTCCCTGCATAACTTCTTTACAACAGCAGAGCATCCTTGGCTCTAAAGAAATGTAATTAATATGAAAAAAAGTGCCCAGAAGGAGAGATGTAAGCAGACATATCTAGATTTAGTTACACATTATCTAATGTTCTCAACAGGATAAGTAATGTAAAACATCTAGATTGTGAAAGGGTAAAGGGAAGGAAAGAGGCAAGTATATGGTGTCCATCACTCAATTATTGAGGACAGTCTTTCTGGTTCTATTTCACATCCCCTTGCCCTGCTCCCTTCCTTTCAGCTCTCTAAATCTACTCCCTGATTTAGTTCCAAATGAATCTTATCTTTACACATGTCTTCCTCTAATACTATACCATGAGATAAGATTCCAAAGCCAACTCGTCAGCCATTTTTCAATAGCCACATTGCATCCAAGTCCTAAAAGAAATTTTTCCTCCAGCAGATCTGTAGTCAGGTCAATTTCACCTTTCAGTTTTAGGTTACATCACTGATCAGTCTCATGAACAATATTTAAAATTAGGTTCAAATGAATTCTAGTGTTCACTTTTAAAATCAAGAATACGGGAGAATGTGAACTATTGTTCTTCCAATTTTGATAAGATATAACATATAATAATAGTATACTGTTATAATAACTATAATATCTTATA
>NW_012118265.1:12312489-12323590 GCF_000951035.1 Colobus angolensis palliatus | reverse complement strand
ACTGCACTCCAGTCTGGGCGACAGACAATACAATAATAATAATAATATACAGTAATAATAAGAATAATTGTATATATTTGGGGGATACAGTGTGATGTTTTCAAGATTTTTGTCTTTCAATCACGGAGAAATAAAAATCAGATGAAGAAACAGTAAGGTAACTTATTTCTCATGCTAGCATCCTGCTTGTTTGCATAGTATATCTTATAAAAAATAAAACCACTCAGCCAGCCATGGTGGCTCACACTATAATCCCAACACTTTGGGAAGCTGAGGCAAGAGGATCACTTGAGCCCAGGAGTTTATGAGACCAGCCTGGGCAACAAAGTAATAACCCATCTCTACATAAAATAATAATTTAAAAAAATTAGCCAGGCATGGTGGCATGCCCCTGTACTCCCAGCTACTCAGGAGGCTGAGATGGAGAATCACTTGAGCCCAAGAGTTCGAGGTTGCAGTAAGTCAAGATTGTGATACTGCACTCCAGCCTGGGTGACAGAGCAAGACCCTGTCTCAAAAATAGAAAAGTAATCCTAGAAAGTTGGAAGGCCAAGGTGGGCAGATTACTTGAGGTCAGGAGTTCAAGACCACCCTGGCCAACATGGCGAAACCCTGTCTCTACTAAAAATACAAAAATTAGCTGGGCATGGTGGTGCATGCCTATAATCTCAGCTACTTGGGAGGCTGAGGCATAAGAATTGCTTGAAACTGTGAGGTGGAGGTTGCAGTGAGCAAAGATCACACCACTGTACTCCAGCTCCAGCCTGGGTAAGAGAGTGAGACTCTGTCTCAAAAAAAAAAACCTCAATTCAATTATAATCTAGTGTTTTCCCCCTGTACATCTAATAGGCAATCATACTTAATATATATACTATACCTAAATAACAAAAAACTAAATGGTACATATTCAACTGTTTAGTTAATATTCATATACATTTTTTCCACAGGAAATATATATATATATAAATATATTAGCTCCAAATGAATCTTTCCCTTACACATGCCTTCCTCTAACCCTAGACCATGAGACAAACAAAGCTCCAAACCTAACTCACCCTGCCATTTTTGGATGGTGCATTGCATCCAAGTCCTAAAAGTAATATTATATATATACACATATTTTATATTTTTTATATATAAAGTGGCCATATACATTTTTTTCCACAGGATATATTTATATATATTATCTGTATTTTTTATATATCTTTTTCCCACAGTATATTATACATATTATATATTTATATATACTTTATATAGTTTACAAATATTTTATACTTTATGTTATATATTATACACTCTATATATAGTATATATGCATATATACTTTGTATTTTATATAAACACATCTACAAATATATATACATACATGATCTATAACATATATATCCTGTAGGAAAACATATATGGCCACTTTATTTATATATGTATATATATGGCCACATACATCTGTATTTACTTATATTTAAATGTAGGATCAGTTAAAAAGGATGAGGCTCCTTGTTGATTGATAACCATATCAATTATCTGGCTTTATGTAACCTCTATTTCCAGGAAAGCTACCAATTTCCAGTAAAGAACCACCATAGAACAATCAGTACTTTCTAATTTGTTTTAACTGTACTTTTAAAAAGTATATAAAGTGATTATAACTAATTTGTCAGTTTAAGGCATACTAAAGTGGTAAACACACAGAGGTAAAAACACAAGTATTTTAATGTGAGTCATACCTAATAAAGTCTCATTTTGTCATTTTGTTTACCTGTTTCCTATTTACACAATCTTCAGACTGTGACAAGATCTCTACATCATAAATTTCAACTGCATTTTTAATAGAGAGCTGATATAAAGGAAACCTCTCTTTCATAACTGAGAAACTGAAACATAAATGAGGAATCAGCAACTCTCCCCAACCACTGCCCCTCACACCTGATCACAGATGCAAAGTGTGACCAAAAATACCACAAAGTTCAAATTCATACAGAATCAATAAATCCTGATCTACAGAATGTTTAGGAAATACTATGATTAAAGTTTCTACTGTCCACTTTAATCCTCTTTGATAAAAGATATTTTGGAAATATTTTGTGAATCATAATTCTACTGTGTAAAGACACTTGTGGACATTACTAATGTATTTTCACATAAAGGACATGGAAAAGATGACAAAGAGAATGGAATTTTCTGGCTTCAGGAAATGGCTTTGAAGTTCCTTTCTTGAATAATCCTGATGTGAAACTGTTATGTTGTCACTAGCTTTTTTTCTCTTAAAAGCAAAGAATCAGATATGTTTGCAACTGCATAAGGTTCTAGTTCATCAGCATTTAAATACAAATATTATTCTGTGAGAAATGTTGACAATTTTAGCAGTTTTGCAAGAAATCTGCTTTGTGAATAAGGTTTACCAAATTCTTTCAAAATACTTTGCCATCCTCAAAATGCCTAAAAGCATACGATGTCATAATGAAGAAATTACTTACAAATTTATGGATTTCTTGACATTTGAATAAGTCACTAGAAATAACAAGACTGTGGTAAAGACATCTTTTAAAAATTTCTTAGAATTCTGAACATTTCAGTCTTCTCTATTAAAAACAGAACTTATAAATTATCTATGAATTCAAATACCTGAAAGAGAACCCCAGAGAATGTAAGAGAATACGGCAGTCTTTTAGTTTTGCAAGAAAGAGAACGTAATAATCTACCTTGATCTCAATTCCATAAAGATTTGCCCACTACCTACAATATTCCCTGTGGTGCCTAGGGCTCTGGGTGAAGAAGACTAAAAAGAGTGTTGCCTTCTGAGGCTATGATGATCTATCAGGAAAACAGATACGCTAAGGTACCCGGGCACAGCATACCTTGTTTAAGAGCACCTTCTCCTGCTCGGATGAAAGAGATTTCATTAGAATCAACCATGTGGTGTGCTCCATCTTGCAGGACAAACCGGAGCCCAGAGAGCTTGTGACCAGAAAGAGGGCCCTTCTCGCAGGCATCTAAAAACCCCTGTTAATGAATGAACACAACTTCTGGAGAGAGTGGATTTTACTTGCAGATACATTATCAAGAACCCCAAAATATTTGTGTTCAGAAGTGTACGTTTTTATGTGTGCTGTATTTCACCCCTCAAAGGATAATTTTTTAAAAATGTTTAACAACTTTACTATTGTTTTTTAACTTTTAAGTTCAGGGGTACATGTATAGGTTTGTTACACAGGTAAACTTGTGTCATGGGGTTTGTTGTATAGATTATTTCATCTCTCAGGTATTAAGCCTGGTACCCATTAGCTATTTTTTCCTGATCCTCTCCTTCTCACCCTTCACCCTCTAATAGGCCCCAGTGTGTGTTGTTCCCCTCTATGCATCCATCTGTTCTCATCATTTAGCTCTCATTTATAAGCAAGAACATGTGGTATGTGGTTTTTTATTCCTGAGTTAGTTTGCTAAAGATAATGGTCTCTAGCTCCATCCATGCCCCTCCCTGCAAAGGACATGATATTGTTCTTTTTTATGGCTGCATAGTATTGGTGTGTATGTACCACATTTTCTTTATCCAGTCTATCATTGATGAGCATTTAGGCTGATTCCATGTCTTTGCTATTGTAAATAGTACAACTTTACTATTTAAGTTTTACTACTGTGGCATTTAGATGAACAATTCCTTGGAAAAGCATATTAGTTAAGGGCATAAGCTGGTTTGAAAGCAAGACTTAGAGTGCTAACAGTCACTTTCTCATAACCTCATCTGCAGGAATTACTCAATTCAATTACTCATAACACATCATAGAGACAGCGTGATCTTAATTTTACAATGAGGAAACAGTGGAAAGGCAAAGCTAAGAAACTCCCTAAAAGAAAACCCCCACCAAAACTGGTGTTTATTCACTAGCTGTGTCTTGAGCCCCATACTGCATACCTCTAACTGCTTTGCCTCATTGGTAGATCACTACATTACAGCTCTGGTGTTACAAAATGTCAGTAAAAACTAGAATTAAAGAGTAATTCACGATTTTTTCAAATCTAATTCTTTTAAAAAGAATAGCTTTGTTGAAGTATAACTGATATACAATAAACTACACATATTTAAAGAGTACCATTTGATGAGCTTGCAATTTTTATTAATTCAGTCACTTAACAAATACTTGTAGAGCTCCTACCACTTGTTAGTTTTTCTTGGCAACACAGTAACATGGCTGCACAGATAGCACAAAATATTTATTGACATTTCAAAACTGTAAGTTATATTTGCTGTAAAATATCTAAGTTCTCCTTCATCTACATTCATCTTAGTGGATGTAAGAATTTAAAGTGTGTGAATGACAAAATATTGTCTTGAAATAGAATACATTAATCACAAAAAAAAAAAAATGCTCCACCACTGAAATCAAAACTATAACCTGTTAATAAGATCTTCTAAGTTAAAAGGTTAAAAACAAAAACTGGTCGGGCACAGCGGCTCATGCCTGTAATCCCAGCACTTTGGGAGGCCAAGGCGGGCAGATCATGAGGTCAGGAGATCGAGACCATCTTGGCTAACAAGGTGAAACCCGTCTCTACTAAAAAAAATACAAAAGATTAGCCGGGCATGGTGGCACGTGCCTGTAGTCCCAGCTACTAGGGAGGCTGAGGCAGGAGAATGGCGTAAACCAGGGAGGTGGAGCTTGCAGTGAGCCGACATTGCGTCACTGCACTCCAGTCTGGGTGACAGAGTGAGACTCGGTCTCCAAAAAAAAAAAAAAACACAGTCTATGTGAATTAATTAAGGGTTTACAACAGTTTTTTTTTTTCTTTTTTCTTTTTTCCATTTTGGAGACAGGGTCTTACTGTCGCCCAGGCTAGAGTGCAGTGGTGCACAGCTCACCACAGTCTCTATCTTCTGGGCTCAAGCAATCCTCCCCTCCCACCTCAGCCTCCAGGGCAGCTGGGACTACAGGTGTGTGCCACTACACCAGGCTAATTTTTTTTTTCTATTTTCATTTTTCTGTAGAGATGGAGTTTCAGCATGTTGCCCAGGCTGGTCTCAAACTCCTGGGCTCAAGTGTTCTGCCCACCTCAGCATCCCAAAATGTTAGGATTACAGGCATGAACCATCGTGCCCGGCCTACAACAGTCATAAAGCAAATGACCTGGAAAGCGAACAAAACACCCCTCACATGTGCAAAGCACTTCTCCAAGGAAATGTCACATAGTCTTATCTGATCCTCAATTTTGTGAGGGGTGCAGATTTAAGTATTTTCTCTCAGTTTACAAATGAAGAAACTGTTCTGAATACTGATTTACCAAAGCATATTAATCAGTAGTAGAAATGAGACAGTAGCACCCAGGTGTTGGGAATCTAAAGAATGATCATTCAGCTACAATAGTACACATAAAACTCTTACAAATCCCTAAGAACTACTACAAATTTTAATTGCTGATTACAATAGAGTAGTTTCAATTTATTAAGAAAAATACAACTATGATTCAGAAACATAATAATTTCCCATCATTGTCACAGCATGGATTTATAGCTCTTTTACTTAATGAACTAGACATTCTAAATCAGATGGAAAGCCTAATAATCAGAGAGACAGGAATGTAACTAAAACAAACCGTGACAGACAACATGATGGAACATAAAGTATGATTTAATACGTGATGAACTGCTTTTAGTAAGTAAAAATGCAAAAACGCTTTTTAAAAAATTTACCTTTTCTACAGCAGGCACAAACTGCTTTGGAATATTTGATCCGAATGTTTCATCTGAAAACTCCAATTTAGTGTAGTCCTCTGGGTCCAGAGGCTCCAGGACACCTATTACTTTTCCATACTGGCCTGCACCACCTGATTGTTTTTTATGTGTAAACTCAAACCTGAAAGTGATTTAGGAGAAAAAAAAAAAAAGGAGCATTATTATGTAATTACAAAATAAAGTAACCCCTATTAATTGAAAAGAACACATTTGATTATTTATTTATTATCATGGTCTTTTTATAAAAGTTTACTGTAGATTTTAAAAAGAACCCTCTCTTTTCTGTTTTTACTTGAAGTAAGGGTGGGATATACTACCCAAGGTAATACACAGGTGAATTTCACAAATAAAAAAGTAAAAGTCGAGCAATTAAAAGAAAAAGGTCAGTCTACGGTTCTTGTTTTAATAACCTACATTCCGAAGACCTTGCCCATTTCCCTGGAACACAGTGTTCTTTCTTTAAATCTCTGTAACCAAAGACATCTACTTGAAAATAGGACCTTTGATGGCTAAGTTAATTTATTCAGATAGTTTCTATTTGATTTTATTCCTTGGGCATCATAGACTCAGGCAATACAAGAAAAGGGATTTCCAAGTGAAATAATTAATACCTGAAAATGATCGGTGGCAAAATGATAGAGACTAACATAAGTCAGTCATTCAAAAGACACAAAAACATATTTAAACACAGGTCAGTGTTTACTTCAAACCACTAATGGCAACATTAATATGATAGAATAAGCACTTTACATACATACTAAAGATATGTAAACACAGGCTACTGTTTCACTGGAAAATCATTTCATGAGTATCTACTGTTTGCAAGGCATTTCTTCCTTTAAATTGAAATCTTCCTCAAGACTACACGATGGAAGAGGCCAGCTGCTTTCAAAATTATTAGCAGGTAAGAAAATGGACATTAATGAGTGTGCATTCCTGCATACAAATCTGACAGTGGTTTGGAAAAAGCAAGTATCAATATTTGCCTGTTCTAAGCTGTTAGGAGATGCCAGCTTACAACAGGCAAATTTCCAAAACTGTGGAACGCTCTCATATTCTCAAGTACACACAACGTTTTCTATGAGACATTTTAAATCATGTTTTCGATTTGTCAACAATATAACATCTATACAAACGTAATCTAGATCTGTGTTGTCTATATGGTAATAACTAACCATAGCTGTTTACATTTAAATTAAAAGATTTCCAACACTGCATCAAGTTCTAATGGGCAGCAATGCTCTAAAGGACCAAATCACAAACAAGTAACTCCACACAGTTTCAGGAACCATAACTGAATTTATAATCGAGAGAGTGCCAAACAACAGAATACTTCTGTGCCAGGCTTATGTTAAGTACCTTATATGGATTGTCTTACTTGTTCTTTACCACAAACCCATCAAGTAGGTATTATTTTTATCACCATTTTACAGATGAGAAACCTGAGGGACAGAGAGACTAACTTGCCCAATGTGACAGAGTATTAAGTGGCAGAGTCAGGATTTGCTCTAAAACCAAGGATCTTAAACATTCTTCTAGAAGGCTAATACAAAAAAGATATAAACTAACTTACAAACGCTGGGGTTAGTTTATTCACTTCAAAAGCTAACAGACGGTGCTACAAGAAGACAGATTTTGCAGTAGTTTAGAAAAAGTAAAGGTATAAGAACTAAGACTGCCTGACAGGCAGCTAAACAGAAATGCTGAAGGTGAAAGAAATGTCACATTATGAAAGACAATTTCATTTTGGCAAAACATCATCTGTCACATTAAAATAAATGTTGATTAGAATTGTTGGGTGGGGAGGGGTTGAGGGAAGAGAAATTACCTATTGGGTACAGTGAATATTATCTGGTAGATGGTTACACCAAAAGCCCCAGACTCCACCACTACCCAATATATCCATGTAACAAAACTACACCTGTACCCACTCAATCTATTTTTTTAATCAAAAAAAAAAAAAATTATGTCAGGGCCACATTGTTTTCAACAACAAAAATATATATATATGTAAGAATTGTGTTGGCTTTGTTGTTTACCTGAAATTTGCAGATTTGTTTTGACTTCAGAATCATAACAACGTTGCAAGCAATGGGCATTTCTAGTAATTATGTTTTTAAGAGAGCCTAAATTGGTATGTATACTTTTAAATGCCTATTATCTCACAACCAGTGTTACTAGCTTTGATATACAGAGATGGTGACTGCATTCATAAGGCTTCAAAATGGTGACTTGAGGAAGCTCACATACTGTATTTCTCAGTACTGGTGGTAATACACGAGATGTTAACTAGCGTGAAACCTAAAATTTCATTATCAGCAAAAAGCTCTGAGTTATCAGAATGTACTCAGCCACTTTCCTGGACACTATCAGCAGAGGACCTATTCAAAAACCTCACACACACAACGACAACCTAAGGGGCTGGCTCACAGATACATGACTCATCAAAAGGAAAAAAAAATAAGAGAAAAAAATTCCTCCAACTTCTTAGAAAAGGCCTTAAGAGGAGAACTAATCATTTCATCCTTTAGTTACTTTATAGTTGCTGGCTAATATAACTAGAAAAGATGAGAAATGCTTTATTGCTATTAATTTTTTAAAAAGCTATGTAGTCCAAAGAAACACTGTATTCATAAATTAAAACAGTTTATGAGGAAGACAGTATATTACAAATACATTTTTGTTCATTTTCTTTTTCAAAGCATCACAACATACAGGCATATCTTGGAGGCATCGTGGGTTCAGTAACAGACCACTGCAATGAAGCTAATATCACAATAAAGCAAGTCACACAAATTGTGTTCCTAGTGATTACAAAAGCTGTATGTTTACACGATACTGTAGTCTATTAAGTATGCAATAGCATTATGTCTAAACAAAAATCCCACCATACATATCTTCATTAAAAAATACTTTATTGCTAAAAAATGTTAACAATCATCTGAAACTTCAGCATCAGAATTAGAAGTAGGCACTGTAGGTCTAGGAGCCTAGAGTGTCTTAGCTTGATGCTGATGGCTACTGACCGATCAAGGTGGTGGCTGCTGAAGGTTGAGGTGGCCGTGGCAATTTCTTTTAAAATGTCTTTTAGAGATGAGTCTCTCTATTGCCCTAGTTGCCCAGGGCTGGTCTCAAAGTCCTGGCCTCAAGTGATCTTCCTGCCTCAGCCTCCCAAGTAGCTGGAATTAAAGGTGTGAACCACTTCACCCAGTCACATGATAATTTCTTAAGACAAGACAACAATGAAGTCGGCCCCACTGATTGACTTTCCCTTTCACAAGACTTCTCTGTAGCATGTGATGCTGTTTGAAAGGATTATATCCATAGCAGAATTTCTTTCAAAACTGGAGTCAATCATCTCAAACCTTGCCACTGCTTTACCAACCAGGTTTACCCTTTGTTATAATTTTAACAATGTTCGCAGTGTCTTCAACAGGAGTAGATCCCATCTCAAGAAACTACTTTTTTTGCTCATCCATAGAAGAAGGAACTCCTCATCTGCTCAAGTTTGAACATGAAATTGTAGGACTTCAGTCACATCTTCAGGCTCCACTTCTAATTCTAGTTCTCCTGCTATTTCCAATACATTCACTGTTACTTCATCCACTGAAGTCTTAAACCTCTCAAAGTCATCCATGAAGGTTGGAATCAACTTATTCCAAACTCCTGGTAATGTTATTTTGACCTCCTTCCAGGACTCACAAATGTTCTTAATGTCATCTGGAATGGTGAACCCTTTCCAGGTTTTCAATTTACTTTGCCCAGATCCATCAGAGGAATCAACCTATGGCAGCGATCACCTTACAAAATGTATTTCTTAAATAATAAGACTTGAAAGTCAAAATTACTCTTTGATCCAGGGGTTGCAGAATGAATGTTGTATTAGCGGGCACGGAAACAATATTAATCTCTCTGTACATCTCCATCAGAGCTCTTGTGTGACAGGTGAATTGTCAATGAACAGTAATCTTTTGAAAGAATCTTTTTTTTCTAAGCAATGGATTTTAAACATTCAGTAAGCCATGCTGTAAACAGATGTGCTGTTACCCAGGCTTTGTTATTCCATTTGTAGAATATAGGCAGAGTAGATTTAGCATAATTATTATGGGCCCTAGGATTTTGACAATGGGAAAGGGGCACTATCTTCAAACTTAGTCACCAGCTGCATTAGCCCCTAAGAAGAGAGTCACAGCCCGTCCTTTGAAGATTTGAAGCTAGGCACCAACTTCTCTACAGCTATGAAAGTCAAAGATGGCATCTTCTTCCAAAAGAAGGATGTTTCATCTACACTGAAAATCTCTGTTGTTTGACTGGGCGTGGTGGCTCATGCCTGTAATTCCAGCACTTTGGGAGGCCGAGGCAGGTGGATCACGAGGTCAGGAGTTTGAGACCAGCCTGACCAATATGTGAAATTCTGTCTCTACTAAAAATACAAAACTTAGTCGGGCATAGTGGCGGATGCCTGTAATCCCAGCTACTCGGGAGGCTGAGGCAGGAGAACGGCTTGAACCCAGGAGGTAGAGGCTCACTACAGTGAGCTGAGATCATGCCACTGCAATCCATCCTGGGCAACAGTGAAACTCCATCTAAAAAAAAAAAAAAAGAAAAAAGAAAAAAAGAAAATCTGTTGTTTCGTGTAGCCAACATCATCAACGATCTTAGGAGATCACTGATCACTACTGCAGCTTCCACATCAGCACTTGCTGCTTCACCTTTCACTTTTAAGTTACAGAGATGGCTTCTTTCCTTAAACTTCATGAACCAACATCTGCTAGCTTCAAACTTTCCTTCTGCAACTTTCTCACCTCTCTCAGCCTTCATAAAATTGAACAGAGTTAGAGCCTTGCTCTGGAGTAAGCTTTGACAGAGAGAGACATTTGATGTAAGATGATGGGCAAGCAGACAGATGGTATTTAAAGGTAAAGTCAATCAGAACCCCCAAATCCCAGGAGACAATAATAAGCATGAAACTGGGGCCCAAGTCCAGAATCCAGATTTACTGCGGAATCTACATAATTGGAAAAAAAGAGACCTCAAGAGTCTCGGGTGTGCGTGTTACTACCAAGTTAAAGGTTCTGGCCGGGCGCGGAGGCTCACGCCTGTAATCCCAGCACTTTGGGAGGCCAAGGCAGGTGGATCACCTGAGGTCAGGAGTTCGAGACCAGCCTAGCCAACATGGTGAAACCCTGTCTCTGCTAAAAATACAAAAAACTAGCCAGGCATTGTGGTGGGCACCTGTAATCCCAGCTACTCCGGAGGCTGAGGCAGGAGAATCGCTTGAACCCAGAAGGCGGAGGTTGCAGTGAGCTGACATTGCACCACTGCATTCCAGCCGAGGCAACAAGAGTGAAACTCCGTCTCACAAAAAAAAAA
>NW_012118265.1:12267648-12312294 GCF_000951035.1 Colobus angolensis palliatus | reverse complement strand
CAGCTACTTGGGAGGCTGAGGCAGAAGAACTGCTTGAACCCAGGAGCAGAGGTTGCAGTGAGCTGAGATCACACCATTGCACTCCAGCCTGGGCAACCAGAGCGAAACTCTGACTCAAAAAAAAAAAAAAGGTCCCAAACCAGGCAGCCAAGACCTTGGCCAAACCTTGATAGAATCTCCAAGTTATCCTAGCCCAATTAGCCTAAGACCACCAAGGATAAACCTGTACTTCTACAAAGTCAGGTTTATAGACCCATTTCAATGAGGGAGACCACAAACCAGAGACAGTGCTTTGTATGAGTTTAGTTTTTAAGTTTATTTTAATCCTTGAAGCAAAATATTCAAAATGACTCAAATTGGAAGCATGGTGTTACATTAAAACTTCATCATTTTAAGATTAGTAAAGGAGAGGGGTACAGGCGCATTTTTTTTCTCCTGATCCAAATTACATAATCCCCCAATTTAATACTATAGTTTGCAGATTCTCATACTTTGCTTTGGGCAGAACTGGTCCAAAACCCACAAAGAGCTGAGGACGAGAAAGCCTCTTCCTGGACTCTCACAAGGGGAAGGGAAATGAAGGAATCGAATCACTACCTGGAGTACCTGTGCACCTTGCCCTGTCAGGGACACTGCGTGCGGAGTATACGGAAGTTGCACTCCAGTATGCAAGCGAAGCAACCAGACTTTTTTTTCCCATGGACAGGAAACTGGAGGCTTCAGAGACGTCCTATATAAGCGAAGGCCAGAAAGCCCCACCTTGCACTTCTATAAAGGTTAAAGAAAGGAAAGACGCGATCCCAGAGAACCTAGCCCACTGACTCCCTCCCCACACCTCCACCTGCTGGTGGCGGACAGCATGCTGGCCTCTCTTCCAGTAGGAACAGGCAGGCGGAGTAAGGAAGACGGCTGCTGGCAGTAGCGGGGCGGGGCCTCAGAAGCAGCCAGCCCAGGGCGCTGGGACGGAGAGAGCCTGAGCCCAAGCAGCAGCTTCCGGAGTCGGAAGTTGCTGAGGAAGAAGGCAGACTGAAGGAGCTCGTGACTTTTTCGCCTCGGCAACCCGACCCAGCAGCAAGCAGGACGGGCGGCGTTCTGCTACTGGTCCCGTTAAGCCTCAGCAGCCCAAGCCCTGAAGTCACTGCTCTAACGGAATGGAAATCCCGCCGACCAACTACCCAGCCTCCAGGGCAGCCTTGGTGGCACAGAACTACATCAACTACCAGCAGGGGACCCCCCACAGGGTGTTTGAGGTGCAGAAGGTCAAACAAGCCAGCATGGAGGTGAGTTTAGCAGGGGGTGGCGCGCAGCGGGGGCTTCAGGATTGCGCTCCCTCCACTGACCCGAGGTCTCAGCCTTTGTGTGCAGATACTCCGTGCCACCCCCTACCCACCTTCTGTTTTAGGACACACTGCCGGTATCTGGTCTTGAGATATTAAGGTTTCTGAGGGAATGTCTATACTACAGTCTCTGCAGACAGCCCGGGGCTGTTTTCATCTTAAGGCAGAGACAAAGTTTTTACACGCACAGTTACAGGAAAATGGGAAAACGCTCTAAGTAATGGGGCAGCACTTTCCTTAAGTGTAACCTGTAGGAACCATTCGAAAGACTCTTAAGGCTGCCACGTTTCTCGTCTGCTACTCTGATCTGGACCAACAAAAGCTCCCATCTTCCAAATGACTCTCTATTGCCTACATTTTAAGACAAATCCTTATTAGGCCCTTTGACCAAAATGAAGGGGGAAACAAACAGCAAGAGAAACCGACAAAGTCAAACAATAAAAGCACTGTGGGCTGACGCTGGTCTTTAGCCACCCAAACACCACTACCACATGACTGCCTTAAATGATGTGCACCCTCTGCTAAAGGCTTGAATTAAATGTTTAAGGCCTCAGCAATCACTAACGAGGTTTCTTTTCATTTTACTAAAATCCACTGGATTTCAGATTATCCCTTATTTATCTGACAGAATTTTCACTGCTAACAGTCTTTAAGAAGTGACAGACCGTAGATCTTATTTTGAAACTGGACCAGATAACATAATTAGGTATAAATTTTCAACCAGTATCTTGATTTAAAAGTGAAACTCATTTCTTAGTCTTATAAAATTTGTTAATCATTTTGCAGTTCTACTAATATACAAGTAAAAACAATACTTAATTGTATTAAGTATCCAATTGCTTTGCAGTAATCTGCCTCAAAATGAAATTCACATTCATTGAACATTATTTGGAGGGTACACTGAGCTTTATGAAAAATCTTTTCAAAGATGACACTATTTGTCATCTTTAGAATTAAACACTGTTTCAAAATTTCGTATGTAGAGACTTTAAGACCACAGATCCAGAGGTTAAAGTCTTTTGATGATTGAAAGTGAGTTGTGCCCAATTTGTATGCTTTTATCCTACCCTTTTGTTTTCATCCAAAGTAAACCTGACAGGGGACTTGCTAGATTAGATGTTACATTCATGGTGACATGCCTTTTTCAAGACCTAAGGCTTTCACCATTCCCCTTCAGCCAGCCCCTCCAACCAAATGAGATGGATGCTTCTAACAATGCAAGTATAATGTTGTTATAATATTTTCTTGTCTCCATTACATTTGCTTAATTTTAGGATATTCCAGGAAGAGGACATAAGTATCGCCTTAAATTTGCTGTTGAAGAAATTGTACAAAAAGTAAGTCAATTTTTTTTTCTTTTTTCTTTGAGACAGGGTCTCTATCACCCAGGCTGAAGTGCAGTGGCGGAACATGGCTCACTGCAGCCTCAACTTCCTGGGCTCAGGCCATCCTCCTACCTCAGCCGCCCCGAGTAGCTGGGACCACAGGTGCATGCCACCACACTTGGCTAATTTTTGTGATCCTCCTGCCTCTGCTTCCCAAAGTGCTAGGATTACAGGCATGAGCTACCATGCCCAGCCAAAATGTTCTTATTAAATCAAATTTAATTCTAAATATTCCAGATCATCTTTGCTGATCAAATCCATAACACTGATTAGTTTTACCTATTTTTAAAAAGTTGTTGTGAAATCCCTGCCTCTAAAAATTACCATATGGGCAAAGTTTACAAGGATCAGTTCTTAACTATCGTTGGGTATTCCTAGGCATGTGAATTATTTCTACCAACCTACACAGAAAAAGACTATATACTTCAGTTCAAATGAATTTCCTTACTCTTAGTGCAATCTGCACTTATGCCTAATATAAATGAGTGAAGTAATTTATTCCCCAATCACTTTCTTACGTCTGCTTTTCTCATTCTGTTTTTCATTGGGTTTTTAGAGAAAGAATGTGCTCTTAGATATTCACAAGCAATAGAATGCCAGCTGATACCACCATTCATATAAAGATCCTCCAGTAATGAGGAAGGGAAATTTTAAAGACTATACACAACTGGCAAATTATTAACGAGACAAACTTCAAAGAAAGGAACGGCAATCTGTACCACAGCCATCTTGAAATTTTAAAAAGCTTGCCTTTCTGTTGAGCATAATAAGGAGATTCATTAAAAGGCATCTGAGCTGCTAGACAGCCATCTTTACAAAGCATAACCCAATGCTATAATCTTCTAATTTTATATCCAGACACAGACTGCTGCATCTGCATTTGAAAAAAGTTCTGTTATTTCAGGAGCAAGGAGTAAGAGTAATGGAAAAACTTTAAAAGTAACCAGAGTCTTGAGTTGGTATATAAAGTCAGACTAAAATCTGGCCTTGCAAGTAGACACCCCATTAATACTGAGATATATTCAGTTTTAAGACTAGACTTTACAAGATTATGACCCATATCATTTATAAGGTATCTATTTTAGGGTACTCACATGATAAGTATAGAGTATTAATAGGCCAGGCCCAGTTAAGATACCTCTGAAAACATGCACTCTGAAGTCTAGTCTAAAACAACACCATTAGGGGCCTATGCTTTAAATCATATCTCAAAGATGATAATTAATAATGAATAGCCTTCTGTATATAAGGATCTTTTACTAAATTTCAAACAGCAAGTTAAGGTGAACTGCACAGCTGAAGTACTTTACCCTTTAATGGGACAAGAAACTGCACCAGAAGTCAACTTCACATTTGAAGGAGAAACTGGAAAGAATCCAGATGAAGAAGACAACACATTTTATCAAAGACTCAAGTCGATGAAGGAACCTCTAGAAGCACAAAATATTCCAGGTATATATATAAATATGGCATGAAAATCATTTGTTTGTTTCAACTTTAAAATCAATCTCAATTATCTATGCTTAAGTATGTTAGAAACATGCACGCTTTTGCAAAAATACTCATCTCCAATCTAATCCAACAAAAAAGAGGCCTCAGAAATTTCATAGATCCCTAGCTTAATTAAATTATTTTCTGCACACATTTGAAGGAAACTAAGCCATGATTTAGAATTTACATTTTGTTTTAAAAGGTTAATACTACATATATAATTATCATATAAATGTTTCTCCTACCAGACAATTTTGGAAATGTATCTCCAGAAATGACGCTCCTTCTACATTTAGCCTGGGTTGCCTGTGGTTACATAATATGGCAAAATTCTACCGAAGACACATGGTATAAAATGGTAAAAATTCAAACTGTCAAGCAAGTGGTAAGTAGTTTCTATAAAATACACTATTCATGGGGTTAATATTTATCGAAAGTATTGTAATTCATAATTGGATAAATAGTATCCCTATAGTCATTTTGTATTTACTAGCAAACCTGGGATTTCAAAGGGGAGGTCAGTTACAATGAAGATTAGAGAAGGTGACGAATTGTAGGAAGAGTTCAAAGCAACAGTAACTGGTCTAAAAAGTTGTTTGATTTGGCTGAGAGATGCAAACCACAGGCCTCCTTTGCCTCAAACTTGCCTAATAACTGTGCTTGGTTAGTTGCATTCTCTGGGAACATACTGACTAGGAAGCATAACAATAGCAAGGCAAAGCCAAGGATTTCAATGAAACACTTTCTATTAATACAAAGTATCTAGACTGCACTTTCAAAAAGCATCATGGTAATTGTAGCTCTTAATCTTTCAGGTTAGTCAAGTCAGATTTAACTATGATACTTTACTCAAATCCTCTTCTAGAACAAAAAGGTTTAGAGAGTTTTATTAGTAGCAGCAAGAGAGAATCCCAGGTGCACAATATATAGTCAGGTCTCTCCGTCCATGGGTTCTGCGTCCATGGATACAAACAACTGAGAATCAAAAATATTTGGGGTAAAAAATGGATGGTAGCATCTGTACTGAACATGCACAGGTTTTTTGCTTGTCATGATTCCCTAAGTAATATAACAACTATTTACATAACATTTAGATTGTATTCGGTATTATAAGTAATCTAGAGATGATTTAAAGTATATGAAAGGCTATGCATAGATTATATGGAAATACTACACTGTTTTATGTCAGGGACTTAAGCATCTGTGGATTTTGGTATCTGAGGGGAATCCTGGAACCAGTCCTCCATGGATACTAAGGGACAATTGTAATGACTCTCCTCACTTTTAATCTGCTCTATAAAGATCCTCAAGGCCACTTTTTATGGCAGTCACAAGCAAAGCTGTGCTTTCAGAAGAGGAAAGTCTTGAGTTATAATCCGACATTTAGCTTTTGTGCTCAGCTTAATACAGACTATTTCCCTTAGCAATCTAAGTTTTGTGTTCAACTTACTATAGTCATGCCATACTGAAACTGTTTTTTTCCTCTACTGTACAGTACAGAAAAAAGCTTAATTACACAATCACATAACTACACTCACTACATTTTATTATTCTCAGGTGTTCTGGTTTCATTTGTTTGTTTGTTTGTTTGTTTGTTTGCCTGTTTTTGAGACAGGGTTTCACTCTGTTGCCCAGGCTGGAGTGTATTAGTGTGATCATGGCTCGCTGCAGTCTCAAGTTCCCAGGTTCAGGCGGTCCTCCCGCCTCAGCCTCCCAGGTGGCTGGGAGTACAGGCGCACACAGCCATGCCTGGTTAATTTTTTGTTTCTTCTCATAGAGACATGGTTTCACTGTGTTTCTCAGACTGTTCTTAAACTCCTAGGCTCAGGCAAGTTCCCTACCTCAGCCCCCCGAAGTGCGGGATTACAGGTGTGAGTCACTGTGCCTGGCCTTATTTTTCAGTTTTCAAAAACAGAATTTCTATTATAAAATTGTATTATTTCAATGTAAATGCCCATTGCTACAGTTTATCCCATAAATCATGCTTTTCTGTACAATGGAGACACGAAGGGTTCTTAAATAACAAGCTACACTTGGTAATTCTCTTAAGTAGCTACCACAACTTGGAAACTAAAAACAGGTAAACATTTTTTGGGGAACAAATATAAAATCATGATTTTAAAATGCATCTTGAAAGAACACTTTATTTAGTGTAAGAGAATAGATTTTCTGTCACACTAAACTGAAATTCTGACATTCAATTTTTATTTTTACCTAAATGTAAATATTATATTCATCTACTAATCAAAGATGATTTTCAAAATTAAATGTAATTTTTTGCCAATGATATTAAGTTTTAAACAACAGGTTTTTATTTTTTGTCACAGCAAAGAAATGATGACTTTATTGAATTACACTACACCATTCTACTTCATGATATAGGATCTCAGGTAAAGTATAATTTACCTTTATTTGATGCCATTCTGAAAACTGAGACTCCCTGTATTGCCAAAGTATGCTTTATTAATTTTGACTCTAAATCAGAATTCATGTAAATCCAGATAGGCACCATATTTCAGTATATTATAGCTGTAGCAATTTAACAAAAGTACTATTCTTTGCGAAGACTGTTTTATCGCTAACAAAATATAAACCCAACTACGTTTTCCTAAATGTTTTCTGAATTTTATCATGGCATTAATTTTCTTCACTTGCAGGAGATTATTCCCTGGCAAATGCAAGTTCTCTGGCATCCACAATATGGCACTAAAGTAAAACATAACAGCCGTCTGCCAAAGGAAGTACAACTGGAATAAACAAAAACCCTAACACTGGAAGTGTAAACATGTCTATTAATGATGTATATGCCAATTTCACTGGCATCTAGCTTATGAGGCCAACTAATCCCAAAGTGTCACTTTATATAAATGTCTTGATTATGGTTTAGAACTTTATAGATTCATAATACAAAGTATCCCTATATAAAAATGTCTTTATAACAGTAATAGTGGTATGTATATCCAAAATAAAAAGCTTCAATTTCAGCCTCACAATGTTTAATTACGTTGCATACTTACGGGACAGGGGCAGTAATGGTCTCTCGAAAGGCAACTTTTGGCTTTCCTGTGATACAAGGACAGCCATATTCTCTTTCCATCCTCTAAAAAGAGTGGGGAAAATATTATTCAAATTTAAGAAAATAAACTTAAAGAAAAACTCCTGACCATCTTATATTCTTACTAGCATTCATTTAAATATAATAGATAAATCTTAAATCATTTTAGTATTTTGTAAGGATTAGGTATGTGATACTTAATACAAACTGCTTTTACAGATTTTATATAAATGAATTCTAAGTTACATTGGTTAATTTATATTTACCTCCAATTGATCTACCCACTAAAACGTCACCATTGTTCCATATTATTACATATTCATTGGAATAATATATAAATCTGTTGTCAGGATTTTCTATCTCAACTTCAAAGATATGATCTCATCAAAATTTCTAATCACATATCTTTGTTTTTTACTTATATATCAATACATACAAGACCTTTCCTGGGAAGGTATAGGCCCCACCTTCCTTTCATCTATATTATAATGATCTTCAATTATTGACTTGAGAAGAAATGGCCTGAAGAGTTGTTACAACCGCAGGTTGTCTCCCTAAGGCTTGAACCAGGATTTACCTGACCCAGTTAACCATGACCTGGAGATGGACAGATATTCTTGTTGCAAATCCCCTGAGCCTTGATTCTAGGGGTCTAGAACGTTTTACAAATAAAAAGATTTAGAGATCAAAAATAATTATTTTGTAACACATAGTAGCGGAAGCAGTAGACCACATCTGCATACAAACCAGAGTGAAGTTAGAGACATTAGATTGAGACATTAGATGAAAAACCAGTTAGTTAGAGACATTAGATTGAGAATTATTGACTTTTAACAAAACAGACAGTAATAAATTGATTTTAACTTAACTTCCTTATTATTCATTACCTGAGCATAGATTTCCAGGTGTAATTCTCCCATTCCAGATACAATTGTCTCTTTGTTCTCAGTGTCAAAGTGTACTTTAAATGTGGGATCTTCTCTTGTAAACCTGCCAATACCTTTTGAAAATTTTTCCAGATCGTTCTTCAAAAGAAGAAGAAAATCACTATATGTTTTACTGCGCATGATAAGCAATGGGATTTTAGAGAAAACTTTACTGAATGAAATAAAATACATCAGCAGTTAAGAAATAAAAATGACACACATCTAGTTCTACTCCATTTTTAAAAACAATGTGAGCTTGGATACCGCACAGCCAAGAAAGCAGGGAATAGCTCACTGGAAAGAATTTTCTTTCCATATCAAGATAGAAAACAAGAGTCCAAGACTTCACTCTATGGCCTTTCCTCTTACACTGACAAACTGTCCTTTTGTGAAAATTGCCCATAAAGCAAAAATTGGAAACTGTGTTACATTTTAGAAATCCTATACATAATCAAAGGAATCAGCATGTTTACCAAGACACTATTGTAGATCCAGGCAAGATAGTTAAGACCAACAAATAGGCAAATACCACAATGAGACTTGTCCCTTTCAAAACAGTCTGCTTGGATGTGGTATGATGCACCTTTTTTCTCCTTAGATGCCATGTAATCCCATGTGGTAAGCAAAGTGATGGCCCTCCAAAGATACTCTAATCCTCCCAAATCTGTCAATATGCTGCCTTACACAGTAAAGGGGACTTCGCAAATGTAATTAAGGTTACAGACCTGGAGATGGGGAGATTGTTATCAATTATCTAGGTGGGTACAACATAATCATGTGTGCCTTTAAAACATGGAGGAAGCCAGAAGGGTGGATCAGAAGGATTCCATGAAGGAAGAAGTGGCAGGAGATATCTGAAGCATGAAAGGGACTTAACCAGCTGTTGCTGGCACTGAAGATGGAGGAAGCGGGCCACAAGCCAAGGAAGGTGGGTAGCCTCTAGAAGCTAGGAACAGCCCTCAGGTAACAATCATCAAAGAAATGGGGACCCCCTTCCTACAACCACAAGGAATTGCATACTGCCAATAACCTGAGTAAGGAGAGAAATGATCCCATAGAGCCTTCAGAAAGGAAAACAGCATTGCCAATATCTTGATTAATTTAGCCCTTTGAGAACAGTTATCAGTCTATGATCCACAGAACTATAAAAGAATATATTTATGTTGTTTTAAGCCACATGTGGTAACTTCCTATGTCAGCAACAGAACACATACATGCCCAGTACCACCAATATTAACAGCTATCATTTACCACACACTTGGAGCTGTGGTATGTGTTTTGCATACGTTTTCTCAAATCCCAACCACAATGCTGCAAGGCAGAATTATCCACATTTTACAGGTGAGGAAATGAGGTACAGAGAGTTTAAGTGACTTGTTCAAGGCCACACAGCTATTGCATGGCAAAGCTGGGACTGAATCCCAGTTTAGTCTTTCTAGGTCTTTTGCCTTTTTCCTGCACAAGCCAGATACTCTCAACTTAGAAACATCATGCCTGCCCCTACTATTGAGACTCATAGAGACTTCATTATTTGATTTAAATTAACTTATTCCAGCAAGCAAACATCTTTAAACTTTTTAATGCATACACAACCCCAAAAAACCAAAAAACCTTCTGGATATTGAAGCACTGATTTCCCTCCATTATTGTAAATTATCAACAGTTAAGTGTCTTAAATAAACTCTGAATTTAGGAATGAAGAAGCATAATACATAAGCATAAGTTCTAACCTTGCATACTTCCAAAAAGAAAAGCAAGCAATTTTAACAACGTCCTTGGAATAAACTATGGCATCCTACTGCGGTTAAGATGTAAGGTTCGCCGGGCGCGGTGGCTCAAGCCTGTAATCCCAGCACTTTGGGAGGCCGAGACGGGCGGATCACGAGGTCAGGAGATCGAGACCATCCTGGCTAACACGGTGAAACCCCGTCTCTACTAAAAACTACAAAAAACTAGCCGGGCGAGGTAGCGGCGCCTGTAGTCCCAGCTACCCGGGAGGCTGAGGCAGGAGAATGGCGCGAACCCAGGAGGCGGAGCTTGCAGTGAGCTGAGATCCGGCCACAGCACTCCAGCCTGGGTAACAGAGCGAGACTCCGTCTCAAAAAAAAAAAAAAAAAAAAAAAAAAAAAAAAAAAGATGTAAGGTTCACCTTTCCTCGAGTTCCTGAGAAAATGGAGTAATTTAATATGTCTTGCCACCTCAATTTTCTCTTTTCTATATTGAGAAAAGGTCTGGAAAACCTCAAGATTCCTCAAAATACATGTAGTAGTAGCTGTTAGTGATATATCACACATGACAATTCATCAGAGTATGTTTTGTAATAAGTTCTGTATAACAAATCACAAAATGTTCACTCAATGTATGAATAAGTGAATTTCAATATACCACATTAACATGATTGTTATGAATGCCAAGGCAACTTAAGAACTAAAAAATTATGGTTCAAGATCAGACTAATTCCCATGGCAAAGAATGAAAATGCAAAACCTAACCAGGCAATTTTAGATTTATTAAAAGTTAAATTACATCAACCCAATTATAAAACTATAAAGTATAAAATTATCTTAAAAATTGTATTTCAAAGTGAAAAACAGTCTTATTTTCAGGCTTTCCATGCAATACTCAGGCACCTCAGAAATACCACAAAACCTAGAGCTATATTATAACCTATGAGTCGATTAATCAGTTCAACATTCTAAAGTACTTTATAGTGGGGTTTTACTACAACTTAGGAGAAATGCCCCAGATTCCCCCTTTTCAGTTGTTTATGATTTGAATCGGGGAAGTTACCACTCTGAAGCCAACAATATAGTAAAGAGTTATAAAATACAGTAAGGTGAATATTTTAACACCATCCATTTCTTCAAATATACTGAGGAGTTATCATTAGAAACAGACTGGTAAATTTAAAAAGAAGATCTCAATACCAACAGAGGAAATAGAGACCATAAGACTGCTGGTTATTACAAGATATCAAGCGCATGGTAGAGAGAGATGAAAAAGAGCTCAAGTTTTAATTGTGATATACTGAGCTTTAAATCAAACTCCTACCTTGTTAGAAGGCTTCATTGCTATTGAAATGACAGCATCAGGAACATGAATTGACTCCTAAAATATTTTTAAAAGAAAACAGAAGAATTCAAAAACAGACCCACATGGGTCAGGGATAGATTAATGTGCCACTTTACAACAGAACAAAGGATAAATACTAGCCATTGTCTTTAGGCTAGACAATATATATCTTGATCTGTTTTGCATTAAATAAGTATATTAATACAACATATTAATAAATAAATAAAGCTATCTACTTATATAAGTTCCTCCTTCCCAAAATAAAATTAATAAATGTATTTATTTACCTGTTTAACATAATCACTACAACTAATCCAAATACTGAGATGTGAAATTCTTATTGCTTGGTGGCTGTTGCAATCTTCTAAGTTACTTTATTTAATCAAAATATACTACAATTACTGATAAGGCAAACAGAGAAAGGGCACCACATTCTTCATACCCATGATACCTCATTTAATCAATTACAACTCTGAAAAGCAGGTATTATCCCATTTTTGCAAATAAAGTCACTAAAGCCTTGGAAATAAGGTAAAACAAATTGGCTAAGGGCCAGTAGGTAGCATAGGGCAAAGGTGAGACTCTAATCAAGGCCTATTTGTTTCAAAGCCTTGGTAAGCACTTTCTACAACCACCAATCACTTCATGTTGCTAATGACAAGTACTTAGAGAAGGTCTTATCAATAATACATAGAAAACATTCCTTTTATCTGGATCTCAAACAAAAATTGTAGAGATTTATGCTTTCTTGTAGTGTCCTAAATCAACAGGTAATACTACACACATTAGAGGATATTATAGACAAAAATACTAAACTATAAAATCATGAATTCATCATTAGATAGCAGGAAGTATTACAGTGCTAATCTGTTAGAGTTGGGTCAGTACTTATGTAAATGACCCACTGCAAATTACCTATGTACTCATCATACTCTTTCTTTACTGAATTCACGAAAGAGATCACTCTTATGAACAAATGGCCATAATGTAACAGAGTTTGCTCTACTACAGAGGCAAAAAAGGTGAGTGAGTGAAGGGAATTCAAAGACAGGAACTACCTGTGCATGCTCCTCCCTCAGAATCCCTCAATGATAAAAAGGGACTTCTGAGTTCCAAATGGCGGACTGTTTCTATAAATCAGACTGTGTAGTTGCATATTGCCTTCTGAGCCTGGTTATGTTCTGTTATCCCAAGTCTAGTCTAAATGTTACAGTCTGGTCTCACAAGGGATTGAGGGAACAGTACACTTTCCTGCTACCGAGTTAGTAAGGAAGTAGCACTCCACTGAAACTAGCTTGACGCTAGTGGTAACAATCAGAAATGCACCCCGAGTGTGGAAGCAGGTCTCAGGGTAGAGGAATCGGAGCCACTGTCCAGGTACCATCTGGTGGAGATTTTTCCTTCTTGCTAAACTTGGGAGGATTGTGGATCCTCCAAGTTTTCCTTTTTACTATAGTCAAAACTCTTCCTACTTTTTACTATGAAAAAACCAGGTGAGTCAGCTTACAGAGCAGTTGTCTAATTGACATTCAAAGAGCTATAACCAACATTCAAAGAGCCACCACTAACTTGATGACTGTGGTACTCAACGAAAACTTCTGTGGTTGTTTTTCTGAAGTATTAAATGCACTACATGAAAAAACAGACTTTTAAAATTCTAGTGATAAGTAGCTTTGAAATTAAATGGCTTACCATGGAAAGGTCACTGTTGGCTTTGTTTGTGAATGTGTCTCCACTAGCACAGTCAATGCCAAACAACGCACAGATGTCTCCAGCATATACTTCCTCAACATCCTAAAAAAACAAATAAAACAAAATGATATTTGATATAATACAAATAAAGACGTGGTAACTAAAAAGTAACTGTACAGTACACACATTGTATATAAATAAGCATGGTAGAATCTCTCAGCTTGAATTGTATAGTGAATTAGCTAGAACCAATACAACAACAATCAACCACGCTAAGACGTATTTTTAAAAGGTCTTCATTTAAACCATATATCAACAGACAAGATTTTACTTTAAACAGAAAACTCATTACTTGAAGGATCTGTAGTACTAACAACACAGTGCCTCAAAGTTCTAAAGTTATTTCTATGGAATTAAAAGGCACGTACTGGCGGGGCATGGTGGCTCACGCCTGTAATCCCAGCACTTTGGGAGGTGGAGGCGAGTGGATCACCTGAGATGAGGAGTTTGAGACCAGCCTGGCCAACATGGTGAAACCCTGTCTCTACTAAAAATACAAAAAATTAGCCAGGCATGGTGGCGGGTGCCTGTAATCCCAGCTACTCGGGAGGCTGAGGTAGGAGAAACACTTGAACCTGGGAGGCAGAGGTTGCAGCAAGCCAAGATCGCGCCACTACACTCCAGCGTGGGAGACAAGAGCAAAACTCCATCTCAAAAAAAAAAAAAAATGTACTATACATGTTGCCGCAGTTAGACAATGAGATTGTGTATGACAGAGATATACCAGGAAACCTGTAAAGGAAGTTTTGAAAACAAAGGTAGGAGAATGGAGCCCACTGTACTAAAAATAATTTTAATTTCTCACAGATGCAAGCAGTCAAGAAAACACAGGAAATCTAAGAACAAAGCATTGGTGCCTCCAAGCTTCCTAGTTTTTGTCCTTTTACATTTACAGTTCATTCACAACAGCTGTAGCTGTGAGTAAACATGTCTTTCTTTAATGGTGACACAGCTGTACAAATCTTGCAGCTCCTGGTCCATGAAACAGCTATGACAATCATTTAGCCTGCCCCCTGCTGCCTATCTCACAAAACAGCAATGCTGTCAGGTTTTGAGACTGACAATTCCTCTTCTAGAAGAAACAAGTTAGAGCTACCAAAAAATTCATAAGATTTTGCTTAGACTGATAAATTTCTCCAGGAATATATAGCTGGATTGGGAGAGGGTGGGAGTAGGGGACAAACTCATGCACTCAGTATTCCTTCCAAGACCTAACCATAAGGACTAGAGAAGGCTATAGCAGATTCCGAGCCAATTCAAGAATTCAAGGCGTAAGACAAAGTTTATCTCCCAGATCAGCCCCTAAGGCTTTAAATCTTCAGGTAAATTCTGGCCCCAATATGGTCCTGTAGTGGGTTCTACAATAGGAATAAAAGCTCCGGGGTTAAACAGGGCTTTTGTGCCTGCCGTATTTCAGAAAGTAAATAAAACAATGTGGAAAAGTGTGTAAATTTATGATTCTCTTATCTTTAAGAATCACGGTTCCACAGTCTTAAATGCCTATTACATTCTTTGTAATGATAGTTCTTGAGGTAAGTGCTGAATCTTGTATTCTGAGTGTTAGGAAACTATTTCTTTTCCTTAACCTTGGCCCTTGAGAAAATATAACTAATTCACAACTAGTGGTATTTAAAAAAAATGAGTTGTTAACATCTGCTAATTTAGCCTATAGCAAAGTGCTAGATCAGAGCTGCAACACATTTAAGTAAAAAGGAACAAACTAGGAACATACATTTAACCAGAATTAATTTTCTAGTGGGGCTCAGGATACCAAGAAAGGTCTATTTCACCCATATTAGAGGAATTTCTAATCTCACGATGACCTTGTACTTGCCTCCATCATGTCAGCATGCATGCGAGCCAGCCGTTGCAACCGTACTTTCTTTCTTGTCCTTGTGTTATAGATGGTGTCACCCTTCTTTAGCTCTCCCTGGTAAATGCGAACGTAAGTTAATTGTCCAAATCGACCTACCTAGAAGTCAAGATCGGGTAGGGGCAGGAAGAATAAAAAGAAACATAATAATCAAAGTACTGAGGAAAGCTTCATAAGTCCCTCCGAGTATTCTCTACCAATTTTAGTAATCTATCTTACATACTTCATTCAGTTTATTGTCATAAACTAATACTAGCTTTGAACACAGATAAATGGCTGTTATTCATCAGTCTTTTTGGTATCACAATCTAAGTTATTTCTGTTTCCTTTGAAATAAGCTATTAGTATTAGAACAAAATTTTTAAATTTTTTACATAATAAGGAAGTATCTTTTGCCTTCTAACATTATTTCGTAAGTTTAATACAATAAGATATAAAACAAAACAAGGTATAATTGGAAAAACAACAAAGATACCATTAGAAACAGTAGGTGTGTGCTATACATCTAAAATACAATCTCTGACAATCATGTGGAAAATTATGCAAGTAAGAGTTCTGCGGCTGGGCTGGTCGCTCAGGCCAGCACAGCCTCCCAGGCCAGCTGGGATTACAAAGTGTAATCCCAGCACTTTGGGAGGCAGAGGCAGGTGGATCACCTGAGGTCAGGAGTTCAAGACCAACCAGGCCAACATGGCAAAACCCCATCTCTACTAAAAACACAAAAATCAGCCGGGGTTGGTGTCGCACCTATAATCCCAGCTACTCAGGAAGCTGAGGCAGGAAAATTGCTTAAACCCGGGAGGCAGAGGTTGCAGTGAGCCAAGAACTCACCACTGCACTCCAACTTGGGTGACAGAGTAGGTGAGACTCTGTCTCCAAAAAAAAAAGAGTTCTGTGAAGTGATTGAATATACTAGCAGTGACCAATTAACATATATTTAAAAGTTCCCAGTTCTTACCATGTTAACTGTAGGCTTAACAAAGTAGCAATCGAAATCCCAACAGGAAATTTTAAACATGTGATTAGTGATTTTAAAATTCATTCAGAGGTAATAGGTAAAAACAGAAATTTTTCAAAATCTATGGTAATGAGATAAAACTAACCCTGACGTATGTAAAAACATATTAAAATGCTTGAAACTCACAAAATTCAGAAACAGCACAAATTAGACTAACCACCCCAAAGAGTACAGTATAAAAATCTAAAGTATAAAATATATTGGTCAATGGATGGTAAGGAAACATGACAAATCAATGGAAAAGGAAAAAAGGATGTGCATAAAGTACTAACTGGACAAATGATACTCTATTTGGAGGCAGAGGAAATACATTTAGATCCTACCCACCAAACCAAATTCCAGCTGAATTAATGATGGGGAAAGAAAAAAAAACATAAAAAAGTAGAAGGAACGAAAGTAAATATTAACAAAATATATACAAATAAAAGGTTTCTAAGGTTAAAAAATAAAAAATGACTAAACGAAAAAGACTGACATATTTGAGTATATAAACTTTAAAGCACTGATTGCTTTTAAAAATCAAAATGTATTTCATCAAGATGAAAAATTACAATAAAAATTTTCATTTGTTAAATCAGTAATGATTTTTAAATAATACTCAATGATGATATTCCTTGAAATAATCCAATACATTAATTTGGAGAGTACGAATGCAATCTGGCAATATAAACCATTAAATATGAAAACATTCTATGCTTTTAACTCAATAATCACTATTCTGGGAATCCTAAGAAAATATTCTTATAGATGTATTTTTAAAAGCTTTACATGTAAAAAATTTTACTGTAATGTTTCTATTTTTTAATCAAAAAATTTTCCCCCTAATTTTGGAGGTAATAAATACACTGTAAAATATTTTTAAAGTAGGAAAAAGCCCCCAAAATATAATCCCATCCCAGAAATAACCACTCTTAACACTTCCAACTTATCTACCACTTTTCCCCACTTAAAATATTATGAACAGAAGGAACAGCATTTCCACAAAAAGCCCATCCAGTCCCCAAATCTTGGTTTCTAATGCCATTTTACTTAAAAAGGAACCAGTGCTCCTTGGAGAATGGCTGACTCTAGGGCTAAGACACGGAATATAGAAGATAAGCCTGGAGCGTCTTGTAGTGCTGGCAAGTAAGGAAGTATTCAAAAAGGCAAAACATTGGAAGATGTTAAAGGAACACAGGAGCCAAATGGGAGTTCCCAATCGCCAAACCCAGTCACTCTGAACGACAAATGACATACTCAAAGTCATAGTCATGATTATAACTCAAAGTTCAAAATACATATACATGAGTCCATACTGATATTAAATAAGTGATTGTCCAAATAAACAAATGAGCAGGGAAGAAAGACAAATCTCCCATTCAGAAGAATTCCAAATAACTTATGTAGATACTGCCCCTCAAGAGGGTGGAACATAATTCCCCACCCCTTAAGTGTTGGCTGAGTCAAGTGACTTCCTTTTAAAAAGTACACTATGAAAAGGGGAATAAAAAAAGTACAGTAACTTTATAGCGGAGAAACCTGTCAAACACTCTCTCAGCCAGGCGTGGTGATTGAGGTTAGCTTTAACAATGATAAATCATGCCGCAAGTCTGTACCTTGGATATGATGCGACAAGAATAACACTTTACCTCGATGTAGTCCTCCTAAAAACATGACTCCAATCTAATCATGTGAAAAACATCAAATAATAAACCCAAATTGAGCGACACTCTACAAAAGAGCTGACCAATACTTCTCAAAAATGTCAATCTCGTGATAAACAAGAAAGTCTAAGAAACTGTTACAGCCTAGGAGAGCATGAGGAGACATGACAATCAAATACAACACGGTCCTCTGAATGGGCCTTCTGCAGTCCTCTGTCTAGTGAGACGGAAAAAGGACCTAGACAAAAACTAAAGAAATTCAAATGAAGTATGGATTTTAGTTAATAATAATAAACCAATGTTGGTCCATTAGTTGTGACAGTGTATATTAACAATGGAGGAAACTGGGTGCAGGATATATAGGAATTCTGTGGACTATCTTCATAACTTTTCTTTAAAATATTCTAAAATAAGTAAGTTTGTTTCTTTTTAAATCACAAACATCTTTTCATGTCAAAAAAAAAGCATTTCAATATAACTGTTAAAGTCTGAATAATGTTGCACTATAAGAATGTACCTCAGTTTATTTATCAAATTGTAATTACTGGGCATTTTATTTTTATTTTTATTTTTATTTTTTCGAGATGGAGTCTTGCTCTGCCGCCCAGGCTGGAGTGCAGTGGTGCGATCTCAGCTCACTGAAACCTCTGCCTCCCGGGTTCAAGCAATTCTCCTGCCTCAGCCTCCTGAGTAGCTGGGATTACAGGTGCCTGCCACCATACCTGGCTAATTTTTGTATTTTCAGTAGAGACGGGGTTTCACCATGTTGACCAGACTGGTCTCAAACCCCTGACCTTGTGATCCGCCCGCCTCAGCCTCCCACTCCTGATCTTGTGATCTGCCTGCCTTGGCCTCCCAAAGTGCTGGGATTACAGGTGTGAACTACCGCGACCGGCTGGGCATTTTCAATTGTGTGTGAGATTTTGGTTTTATAAGATGAGCTGAAGCTAACATTAATTCGCTACCCTTCATTAGTTCCTTAGGACATATTTCTAGAAATTGACCCAATGTTATTTATAACAGTAGAAACCTGGAAACATCTAACAATTAGGAAATTTTAAGCAAATTTTGGTGTATCTACTTGATGCAGTTATGCTACTACTTAAAATGTTTAAACTATTTATAGAAACATGGACCATTATCTATTGTGACATTAAATAAAAAGAGCAAGACAAAACTATACAGGTAGTATGATTTAGGTAAAAATGTACACTCTTCAGGCAAAGAGAAGAGACTAGAAAGAAATGCACCTAATAACAAAAGAACTATCATGTCAGAGCTTTGGAAATTCTCTATCTGCTCCTTCTGCTTTTCCTATCTTATGCATCTTTCATAAAGGTCAGAGTCATTCTGTAATAGGAATAAAGCCAAGAAGTAAAAACATTGTACAGATAGCAGTTAAATACATTAGAAAGCAACTTACCTCCAGTTTAAAAGCCAGGCCTACAAACGGGTGGGAATTGTCTCTACTGGAGTTCATTAGGATTTTGGTTTTCTCTTTTGTGTCACTTAAAATAAAATAAATATAAATCTATGAGATGTAATATTGATATTTCTTTTATATCACTTTATTTCATCAGGAAGTATTATCTGAGAAAAAGCACGTGTGTGGGATATTACTGGTGTCACACATAAGTAAACTTTCACTGAAAGAGATCAATAGAAATAAGTTCTCAGCTGGGCATAGCTATGCCTGTAATCCCCACACTTTGGGAGAGCGAAGTGAGAGGATCACTTGAACTCAGGTTGTGGTGAGCTATTACTGCACCACTGCACTCCAGCCTAGACAACTGAGCAAGACTTGGTCTCAAAAAAAAAAAAAAAAAAAAAGTCTTCAGAGCTTAGCTTAGTTACTACATAGTGATAGGTCAAGAGTAGACTAAAAAACACAGAAATGTTCTCATAGGGAAAGAAAAGAAAATAATCAATGAGTGTTTTTTTTTTTTAAGTTTGTTTGTTTTTTTTTTTTCTGAGACAGAGTCTTGCTCTGTCGCCCAGGCAGGCTGGAGTGCAGTGGCGCAATCTCGGCTCCCTGCAGCCTCTGCCCTCCGGGTTCCAGCGGTTATCCTGCCTCAGCCTCCTGGGTAGCTGGGATTACAGGCGCACACCACCACGCCCAGCTAATTTTTGTCTTTTTAGTAGAGATGGGATTTCTCCATGTTGGTCAGGCTGGTCTCGAACTCCCGACCTCAGGTGATCCACCCGCCTTGGCCTCCCAAAGTGCTGGGATTACAGGCGTGAGCCACTGCGCCTGGCAGAAGTTTGTTTCTTAAAGTTTTTTTTTTTTAACAGTATGTCTGAAAACATCTAGTCCCAAATGAGAAAATTTTCTAATGATGTAAACCTCGAGAGATAGTAAAACAAATCATACTTTTAACTCAAAACAGAATATGATATGGGAACTGATATAATAAATATTTTTCTATATATCAAAACTGATACCCAAATAAAAACCATGATTATTTGTAAATTATGAAAAAAAATCACAGACATAACTAGAAGAACCCATCCTTAAAATCCTTCACAGTGCATAAATATGAAAGTATTTCTGCATAAACTAAGATTCAGTTTTCAAGACTTACTCCTCCTGATTGAGAATAGCATAGTTCTGAACTTCAGATGGATTTGGGAGGTATTCTAAAACAGCATCTAAAAGAGGCTGAACTCCTTTGTTCTTCAAGGCACTTCCCAAAAATACAGGAGTAAATGATCTTTTCAGAGTAGCTCTTCGAATTGCTGTCTACAAAAGAAAACAATGTAATGGTAGTTAATGTTAAAATTACATGTTGTGCTTCAAGTCAATTACAAACGAATAAAATGAACTCATACTCCACTCTTTGGAGTGCTGATTCTAATAGAGACTAAAATCAGGTCCCCAGTGAACTTCAGGTCAAAATACAAAGAAAAACATCACTTTCTCCTTCAGGGTGGGAAAGTGATTTACTACACAACTGCTTTTGACACTCTTGGAATCACTACTTGTCACTAATTTTCAATTTGCTAAAAAAAAAATACATATACACATAGAAAATAGACACACCAAAAGAACACTGCAAAGAGTATGCTACAACTGTGTAAAATGGAGGAAAAAGTAATATAATGCAAAACCAAAAGCCTATGGAAAGATATACCAGAAACTATTAACTGGTAACCTGTTTCAGGGATGGGGAAGAGAACTGGGAAGAGAGAAAAAAATAAAATAAAAGGGTGTTTACTGTTTACCTTTGTATACCTTTTAAATATTTAAACCATATGAACATATGCTCGATTAAGAAACATTTATCTTTTTCTCTTTGTAAAGAGCATATACACAGGAAACCAAACAGTACAAATTTCTCATAAATTATAGGTCATGACAGTAGTAGGCTCTAGGTCCTGCCCCAGCCCTTAGTGAAACACCACCAATGTGTCTGCTGGCTGAACAGGCCTTAAAGAATATGTAGTGGAGCTTTAGCTCTAGCAGCTGGAAGAGGCCAACAATAGTGCTGTGGCCACAACCAACAAATGAATAAAATGACCTGACACTCTTTGGATAGAAACTAAAATCAAGTCCCCAATAATTTAAGGGTCCTCAACAACTTTTCTCATTTGAAGTTATTATATACCTCACTTAAAAAATGTAATATACCACGTCAAGTATTTTTTGAGGAAGCCAATTATGTTAAATAAATGTACTGAGGTTTCATTAATAAAGCCCATATATAAAAGCATCATGTCCCCTCCCTACAAAAAACAAACAACTTCTTTTTGTTGTTAATATAAGACTTATTTTGAAAGCACTTGCCTTTAAATCAGAAATCGAGGGGATTTTTTCTTCCAGAAACATCTCACCAAGCTGTTCATCTGAATTGGCAACACATTCAATTAGCTCCTGCCGGTGGTCAGCGGCCGCCGCCCTTAATTCAGCTGGAATCTCACCATATCGAACAATCTGACTAAGAAAACAAATATTTTGGTGCTTTAAGGATATTCAACTTGATATATGAAGGACTAATGAAAAAGATATGATTAAGGGTTAAAACATTTTTTTAGGTAAGACAGAGCTCTGATACATTTGTGTTCAAATGGCAAACAAGACTAATGCATACCTTTAAAATGCACACAGAATAGTAGATAAATATACTGTAACAGGCAAGTTTAAAGTCAAAGTTGCACTACCAGTAACTGAAGAGCTAAAGCAGTCCACTATCATGAGAAAAAAACAAATCTCTGGTTTTATAATAGACATCACATTCTACTTTTCTGCATATCAAGTTTTACAGAAGATAATGATAAAATATATAACACAAAATCTTCCCAATTTAATGCAACCTGGTTTATCCTTACTCAATATACAGTAAAACACAAGTTCAAAACAATGACTTGACAAAGTATCAACTAAATCAAAGTTTAAACTCCTCAGTGTAGTTTTTACTGTATTCTAATTATTTTAAAACTGGCAAGCATGCAAAGTAATAATAGCATCCATTTACTGAATACTTATAATGCAGTAAGCACTAAACTAAATATCTGACAAGCTATTTATTTGATCTTCACATACTAAATAGCTTTTATTATCTGCATTTTCAGATCAACTAACTTACACAGGCAAAGTAATTTGCCCAACACTGTCCTACTAGTAAACAGAAGAGGTAAGATTCAAAGCCAATCTGTCTGGGGCCCATCTGAGTTCTTGAAAATTCTATTAATTATATTCTTATTAATCACAACATAACAATCTCTAGCAAGCAGCACTTAGGAAGACCTTACTCTATGCCTTTCCATCTAATAACAGATCATACACTTTTTAACAAAGAATATCCCAATTTAAAGGGTGACTAAATATGGCAGACTCTTCCATCTGTGACATCAGTTCTCCATTCCTCCAGAGGCTGAACAGATGAAATTACAAATAAAATGTTCAAAGCTAAAATGGATATACTTGGTATGATATTTAAAAGCAGTCTGAAAATTTTTCAAGGTATTTCTTTTAAAATGGAAATTAATATAAAAAAATAAGCATTTCAGAAAATACATTCCTAACTTTAATAAAGATAAAAGAAGCCATTTCCAAGGAAACAAAAAGTAACTCTTAATATTCTAAGACTCCCCACAGCCTCAGATCTTAATTTCAACCTCCCTGGCAAGCTCCCTGCTTCTTAGCCTTTCATGTGTCAGAATCATCTGTGGATTCCTTTCCAAATATACATACAGTAAACTAGGGCTGGAGAAGGGTACATGTACATTAAGAAGCTGCATCTGTGGTTCTGATGTACAACAAAGTTTAAGAGTCTCTACTTCTGACAACAGAAATATGTGCCTTGGTAATTCTGGGAAAGTGGATTTATTCATTCATTTACAAATATTTTTGAGTCCCTATTATGTACCAGGCAGTTGCAGGGGCTGGGACATAGTAGTGAATAAAGTAGGAAAAAATAAAATGAAAAATCCTGCCTTATTGGGCCTTATATCCTAAGGAGTGGAAGGTAAACTTTGCTGTCATTACTCAGTTGTCACATAAAAAGTGAGAGAAACACCTTATCCCCTGGACAGACTCCATCCTTTTCCTGCTTACAAGATGGCTGATGAAGATAAATTCTACAGTTCACTGATCACAATGCCATTCACCCACCGGCCAGACCTGCAATCCCAATTCCATAGCAGAGGAAGGAAGTCCCTCAGGAAGTGCCTGTGGAGAAACTACCAGGCTCCAGAGGTCACTCCTCAGAATAAAGGATCATTTATGACTCCTCACATTGTCTAGATCAATGTCACTCAAAGTATGGTCTGCAGACCTCTAAGAGCAGCATCAACTGGAAACCTTCCAGAAATGCAAACTATGGGCCCCACCCCAATGGACTGATCAGCATCTCTGGAGGCAGAGCCAGGACTATGTCTTTTAACAAAGTCTCCAGGAGATTGTTATGAATGCTGAGGTTTGATAACCACCAGGCAATTGCAGTACTTTGTAGGTAAAGGTCACTCAAAAGCTGATGGACCAAATACCACATCAAAAAGTTACCAATTTACTTCTTGCATTTCCCAAACTACATCTGTACAATTTTAACTGTTTTAACTTGTCAATCTTTTTTGTCCATGTAATTATAAAGCAGGAGGAGCAAATATTTATCCCTATTTTCTTCCTAATTTTTATCACAATACCCCAGACCTGGCAGGTGCTCTATAAAAGTCCACAGAATGAATGAATAAATGAACAAGTGCAAAAAGTTATAATACATTTACTAACCCAAATTTACTAACCCAAACTGAAGGCCTCCTTTCACCACACCACGTGTGCCATAATGTGATAGGAGTTTATTACTCAAAAAGTAACACAGTCTCTCTCAGAATAAATACTAAATAAAATGGGGAGCAACAAGGATTAAAGGCATTAAAACAAAACCATCTCAGAGTATTCTTCCAGCCACATTTCAAAAAGACAGTTACTCTGGGTTTGATGAACTTATCCTTTCCTTCTTTTTAATGCTTTTCAAAATTTAAAATTGTAATAATGTATTTTTAGCACTTACCCAAAGTCTCCATCAAAATAGATGGCTCGTTCCTCAATAAGATCTATAATACCTTTAAAATTACCCTCCAAACCAATGGGTATCTGCATAAACGCTGCATTATGATTTAGTTTAGACCTGAAAAATAAAAGTACACTTGTTTACCTTTTTTCTTTTCCCCTAATCCCTTTGAAATGAGTATTTTAAAAAATCAATGGCAGACACTGGAGAACTGAGAAGGGTGTTACCATCAGGTCAGAACAGAAAATATGAAGCTGTTGGGAACAGACTGACAATGTAAGTCAAGGAGCTCAGGAAGCGACAACCCCATTCAGGCAACAAAAAGAACTCCAAAATAACTGTTTTACCATAAGATCCCCAGATACACTGGATCAAAAGCAGAAGGGGGAAGAACAGATAATGGGGGGCTAGCCGGGAAATTAAATAGTAGGATAGTTGAGCCCACCTTTTATTTATTTATTTATTTTTTGAGAGAGTCTCCCTCTGTTGCCAAGGCTGAAGTGTAATGGCGCAATTTCCGCTCACTGCAACCTCTGCCTGCTGGGTTCAAGCGATTCTCCTGCTTCAGCCTCCTGAGTAGCTGGGATTACAGGCGACTGCCACCACGCCTGGCTAATTTTTTGTATTTTTAGTAGAGATGGGGTTTCGCTATGTTGGCCAGGTTGGTCTTGAACTCCTGACCTTGTGATCCACCCGCCTCAGCCTTCCAAAGTGCTGGGATTACAGGCGTGAGCCACCGCGCCCGGCCCAGGCTCAAAACTGAATAGAAACGGCATACTGGCAAAAATTCTCATTGGAAAAGAATATGCTCTAGCTATCACTGTTTAGTCTAGACTCTAGACTCCCATCAATAATTAGGGTTAAAGATCTAAGAATCACCAAATATTTGAAGGAAACCAAAAGCTTGAAAGAGAAATGTGAACTTAATAAAACTTATCTCCAAGAAGAGAGTTACTAGAGGAAAGAAAATAAAATGTAAAGACTTGAGAAACAATTACCTCTACTGATAAAAATGTTGCAATGAAAGAGAAAGTTTATGAAAATTAAGTACATAATTGCTGAAAAAAAAGTTTTAAGGCAAGCTAAATAACTGAAGAGACACAAATGAATACCAAATTAGTGAGCTGGAAGATCACCCTCAAGAATTCTCTCATAAGCCCAGTGCAAAATTAGAAGGAGACAGAAAGAATAAGTACGATAGAAAGGGTAAGACATGAAGGTCAGATCTAGAAGTTCCAGATTTTTATCTGCTTTAAAGAAGTTACAAAATGGAAAACAAATAAATGGGAGTGGAGAAAAGAATAAACCGAAGCAATCAAATAAATGCTAAAACAGTGTTTCCTTGGAATTCAGAAGATTCGGTGAAAAAAGTCCATCTATTGCCAAGCATAAGTAACATAAGGACAAAAAGTAAAAACATTTTACCAAAAGTTATAAATATCCAACTAAGAAAATGTTCATTTTCATATCAAATATGTCACTTCCATCAGATTTTTTTGTCATCAGACACACCATTCTCAGCCTGTCCACTACCACAAACTTTATACCTATTTATCCATCAACTGTGCCATCTGAAACATAAGTATGAACTCTACAGCTACACACGCACATCTACAAAAGGTGAAAAGTGAAATTCTGACTCTTTTTAAAGCTTTGTGAAATATACAGTATTGTGTAAAATTTGAAATGCTATAAATACTACTGGTTCTATCTGGTACAGAAAGGAAGTGTTACTGTTGTCCTAGAAAATATGTTTCCATCTGAAAACAAGAAAATCTCATCTCTATGGCAAGCTATTTAAGGGCATAAATTAAAATGCTTCAAGGAAAAAGTAAAACCAAAGATGATCTTTTGTCTAAATAAAACACGAGGCATTTTTAGAATCTAGATTGTAACTTCTCTAATAATAGCAAAACAGTATAAACAGACTGTTTTCTGAATTCATCTTCAATTTCCCTAGAATTTAAGTAATATTGTCCCCATTTTACAGAGAAGGTAGCTGATGAGAACATACCACAAGCCAATTTACTAAAATCAGTGTTCCATTTACTAAGTAACTCACATAAATACATTAAAAAAGCTAAATTTAAGAATAAAGTTTAATGATAGTGAATTAATCATCCTTCTGGATATAAGATTTGCTGTCTAGATCATCACATCTTCTTTGTTCATTCGAAGGCTCATTACCTCATTTGCTGCAGGGCCCTGGCTGGGTTGGAGCCCAGTCGGTCCAATTTGTTAATAAAAGTTAGAAATGGAACGTTGTAGCGCTTCATCTGACGATTAACAGTCATGGTCTGGCACTGTACCCCTCCAACAGCACAGAGAACAAGGACTGCACCATCCAACACTCTCAGGGCCCTTTCAACTTCTATTGTGAAGTCCACATGCCCTGAATAAGATGAAGTATGACAGGGTCTTAAAGAGCAATCTGAATTTTTAACATATGCACTATTAAAAGTTTTTGTATCTCTGCTCATCACAAAAGTCTTCTAATTAGAATGTAGATTCCTGAGCTCACCAATACTATTCATCAACCCTTAAGTGGAGGGCCCGGCAAGACCACTTCAAGAAGATACTAGGGCACAGGCACCTTTAAAATCAGCTAGAATATGTAGAAGGCAAGAATCTGCCTACTCACAATTTACTTGCACAAAATTTTCAAGAAAACTACATAAGGATGAAGTGCTCTAGGTCCTAAGTTAGGTTTCTTTAATAGGAATTCAGTGTTATACTTTTGAGTATTTGACACTCAAAAATTAATTGGGTCATAGTAACAGAAAGAACCAAATGCGCTTTTGCCAAAAGAAGCTGCAATAAAACCAAGAATCCAACTCACCAGGAGTATCTATAATGTTAATATTGACATCTTTCCACATGGTGTAAGTGGCCGCTGACTGAATAGTGATTCCTCTTTGTCTCTCTAGTTCCATGGAATCCATGACAGCACCAACTCCATCTTTACCTTTCACCTAAACACAAGCACAGCAATTCAGACTTTCTCTGTTCCTGCATTCCAAGAAAGAAAGAAAACTTAACTGAAATGGAAACAGTTGTCAGGTGCAGGAGCTCATGTCTATAATCCCAGTATTGTGGGAGACTGAGGCAGGAGGATAATTTGAGCCCAGGAGTTTGAGACCAGCCTGAGCAACAAAGTGAGACCCTGTCTATAAAAACTTAAAAGAACACCAGAACACAGATACTTAAGCAACTTTCAGATAAGCCTGTCAAAGGTCCACTGTTACCATTGTTTTAATCTTTCAGGTTTATAAGCTTTAATAAATAATGGCAACAAAACAATTAAAATCAGGTTCTAATTCATCCGGAATCAACCATGAATATATACCTCATGCATCTGTGCAATTCTGCCAGTGTAGTAAAGGACTCGTTCTGTTAATGTAGTTTTCCCAGAATCAATGTGAGCTGAGATTCCAATATTTCGTATTTTTTCATTAGGAATAACCCCTGTTGAAGACCACCGGCAGGCATTCCAATTAACCTGAAAAAAATAAGAGAGCTCAATTCTACGCACCTTTTATAAGAGAGAACAACAGAGAATTAAAGGAGTATGGTGGACATTATTTCTCCAAGAAATCTCATTGGATATGAGATAGCTTGAGAAAGGCACCAGGGGAAACGTTTAAGCCTGGAACTCTTGTAATCAGAGGAGAGACTACAAAAGACAGAAAAGACGTATTCTTTTAAATTAATTAATGAATAAATTTAATTTAATTAAAATGGGAGATAATTTTTATTGAAAATACACACTGGGGCAGATAAAATCACAAAGACAGCTCCAAAAAACTTTAATAGAAAATACAAATTTTAGCTTAAATTTAACTTAATTTTTTCCCTTTCTCCTTTATTGTAGTTCACAGATGACAAATATGTTTGAGAACCTACATGCTCTATGCAGTGGTGCTAATGGCTCCAAAAGATTTACAATTCCCTCGAAACAAAAACAATTCATGAAGTTTGTTTTAACTTTACTCTGGGGGCAGGGGATGGGGATCCCCATTAGATGGAATTAAGATACAATATAAACCTTTCCCTATAGGACTGCACTTTCACAATGCACAACTATTTATGGGGAAAGAGAGGCAAAAAAAAACAAAAACAAAAACAAACAAAAAACGACCTTAGAAAAGGTGGATAAAATATGAAAGTATTTGAGTGACAGGTACTTTTAGCTGATTAAACCCCAGGGATACCAGAGAGCAAAACAAACAAGTTAACGAGCTAATGTGCAGGCACGGAGGGGCTTTTCAGCACTGACGCGCGACCGCCAGTATTCGGAGCTGTCAGCCAGGAAGACTCAGGGGTGTCACTGCCTTCCATGGCCCAGAAGGGACCACAAGGTCTCGGGAATGGTCCCGATTCAGCCTCTCTGTGCTCCAGTACCTGCTTTCTCTGCCATCCTAGGGAGGCGGGGGCCCTTCCGCGCCCCAGAGCCGCGACAGCTGCGGCTCCCAGCAGTCTCATCGCAAGCACAGAGCACGCGACAACTCCCGTGGCTCCGGGTCGGTTCAGCTGCCGGTAACTCACCCGGAATCGGTCAAAGTCACGCCGGCGGCCAATGTTGTAAGAGCACTTCCGGGGCAAAGGACGCAAGGAAAAAGAGAGTGAGGAAATGAAAGAGGAGCAACTGGACTGGAGGCGGAGCAGTGCCTACGCTGCTCGCGCGCCGTCTATCGACTTGGAAGAGAAAGTGCAATCGCTTTGCGTTTGCTCCCAATAAGACCACACAGGTGTATGGGTGGGGTAGGGGAGTCCTTCTTTGGTCTTCGTCTTCTTTTTCAAATATTACCTCCGTGTTAAAATACAGCCTTTAAACATGGTCGTTACGCCTGTAAAGCAATATGGAGAAGTGTATGTAACAGAATTTAAGTAGGTAAAAAGCAAAATTATCTATTACAAATATATATATGTATATATATATGACATGGCCTGAAAAAGAAAGTGGAAAAAATATAGTGAATGAACTATCAATTACAACTACTAACATTTCAAAATGTTGTTATTGTTCGATGTCAGATATCCAGTCCATATGGAAGACTGCATCCTTGACTATTCTGCTTGGATGTGTTAGAGGCATGTTGAACTTAACAGGTCCAAAACTGAGCTTCGGATCTTCTTCCCCAAACCTTCTACAGTCTTCTCCAACTCATAAATGTGAGCTTCGGATCTTCTTCTCCAAACCTTCTACAGTCTTCTCCAACTCATAAATGTAAGCTTTAGTGACTCTAGCCAAAAATGTTAGTTACTTTGACACCACGCTGTGACATCTCTGGTCTAATCAGTCAGCACATCCTGTAAGCTATACTTTCAGAAAAATATCCAGAACTTGGCCGGGCGCGGTGGCTCACGCCTGTAATCCCAGAACTTTGGGAGACTGAGGTGGGCGAATCACGAGGTCAGGAGATCGAGACCATCTGGCTAACACGGTGAAACCCCGTCTCTACTAAAAATACAAAAAAAAATTAGCCTGGTGTGGTGGCAGGCCCCTGTAGTCCCAGCTACTTGGGAGGCTGAGGCAGGAGAATGTCGTGAACTCGGGAGGCGGAGCTTGCAGTGAACCGAGATCGTGCCACTGCACTCCAACCTGGGCACAGAGCTAGACTCTGTATCAAAAAAAAAAAAAAAATCCGGAACTTACTTCTCCCCACCTCTCAGTACTGCCATTTCTGGAAGAAACTATCGTAATAGCCTCGTAACCGATCGCACTGCTTCTATCCTTGCTGTTGTCAGTGGGCCGGTTCAGGTGCTTGACTTCGCCACACAAAAGAATTTGAAAGCAAGTACAAGTAAGAGTAGGCGAAAAAGTTTATTTGGTTTACCAAAAGTACACTCTGAGAGGCAGAGTGGGCTGCTCAGAGACAGAGAGATAGACAGCCTTTAGTATCTTTAGGGAATTCCCTTTATGGGTGAGGCAGGAGAACAGGGTCTGGAGGCAGGGAACCGAAGGCCCTGCTGGCTTCCTAGAGCTGAATCAAAAGGAAAACCCCACCTCTCCATGCCCAAGTAACAAAAGGATCAGAGGCTACTCCCAATGCATTGCATTGCAGATGAAAAATGGAAAGTACCTCTGACTGGTCCCCTATGGCAAACAGTCAGACTGGTAGCAAGTGAAGTCCTCATGTGTAACTTTATAACTTCACTTCAGCCTCTGATTGATCATCTCCTCCAACCAAGCAGGCTGGTTGTGGGCCAGTCCTTCATTTACATAGGATGTAACCAAGTAACCAATGGAAACCCTCTAGTGGGTATTTAAGTCCCAGAATAACAGATGCTCTTGAGCTGTGGAGTGTACTTTTGTTTCAACACATCTGTGCCTTCATTGCTCCATTCTTTCATTGCTTTGCTTATGTGTTTTGTTCAATTCTTTGTTCAAACACCAAGAATCTGTATGACTCATAGTCAAGACCCTTCACTGGTAACATGGGAGCTGCACATTCATATTCATAAAATACTGGTAAGTTCAAGTATGCAAAGCTGGACCTGTGGTTGGCACATGTACTCAGGATCTACATGTTCTAACACAGGGGTACCCAACCTCTGGAACAGGGACCAGTACCAGTCCGTGGCCTGTTAGGAACCAGGCCACACGGTAGGAGGTAAGCAGTGGGCGAGGAGGTGAGGCTTCGTCTGTATTTACACCCTCTCTTTATCACTTGTTTTACCACCTGAGCTCTCCCTCCTGTCAGATCAGCAGTGGCATTAGATTCTCATGGGAGTGTGAACCCTATTGTGAACTACGCATTCAAGGGATCTAGGTTACACACTCCTTATGAGAATCTAATGCCTGATGACCTGGGGTGGAGCTAAGGTGGGGCTGCTAGTGTTGGGGAACAGCTGCAAATACAGATTGACATTAGCAAAGAGGTTTGACTGCACGTCAATTGCTTGCAGATTCATATCAAAACCATATCAGTGAGTGGCAAGTGACAAAAGCTGCACTGGTGGCAAGCTTTATAGTGGAAAGTGAGTTGATGTACTTTAATTTTACAGCTGCATCTGATGGCAGACTTTAAAGTCATGCGTGACCCGCCCATTATTTTATTTACCACATCTGTCCACGCTTCCTTCCCACACTGAGCACTTGTCTCGGTCACAGTTTTGGTAAGCCCACAAGCCAACCCTAGCCAAATGAGTAAAAAACAAATGTCACTGGAGCGCTTCTTTGAAAATGGGGACAGACTCAATGATGAGACAATGGAAAACTCTAAGACTGACAATAAAAGGAAAATTGCATTTAAAAGAAAATACCTAGAGCCCTACTTAAGTTGCAGGTTCATTGCAACAGGTGATTCACATTCTCCAAGCCTGCTTTGTAAAATATGTGGCAAGCGGCTATCCAACAAACCTATGAAAACCTTCAAAACTTTTTCACCACATGGAGACCAAGCACCCTACATTAAAAGAGAAGCCTGTGGAGTTTTTCAAAAGAAAAAACATGAACACGAAGAAAGAAGCAATATTGAAGGCCACCACTTCCATCAAATGCATCTGCACTGACAGCATCATTCTTGGTGGCTAACAGCATTGCTAAAGCTAAGAAGCCCTTTACTATTGGAGAAGAATTGAACCTGCCTGCTGCTAAGGACTTTTGTCGTGAAATTTTAGGAGATGCTGCAGTTCAAAAGGTGATACGTGTGCCTCTTTGGGCTAGCACCATAATTAGAGGAAATGATGAAATAGCAGAGGATATCGAGGCACAATTGTTAGAAAAGATTAATGGGGCTGGGCGCAGTGGCTCATGCCTATAATCCCAGGACTTTGAGAGGCCAAGGCGGGCACATCACAAGGTCAGGAGTTCAAGACCAGTCTGACCAACATGGTAAAACCCCATCTCTACTAAAAATACAAAAATTTGCCAGGCATGGTCGTGTGCGCCTGTAATCCCAGCTACTCAGGAGGCAGAGGCAGGAGAATCCCTTGAACCCGGGAGGCAGAGGTTTCAGTGAGCCGAGATCATGCCCCTGCACTCCAGCCTGGGTGACAGAGCGAGATTCCATTTGAAAGAAAGAAAAAGAAAAAGAAAGAAAGAAAGAAAGAAAGAAAGAAAGAAAGAAAGAAAGAAAGAAAGAAAGAAAGAAAGAAAGAAAGAAAGGATTAATAGATCACTCTGATACAAAATCCAGGTTGACGAATTTACTGAGGTTCACAACAAAGCGACAATGCTTGTTTTTGTGTGATTTTTCAGGAGGATGTGCAGGAGGATGTGTTATGTGCACGTTTGTTGCCTACCAACACCACAGCAGCATAACTAGTCAAGTCTTTGAATGATTACATAGCAAAACTGAATTGGTTATTTTGTGTCAGTATATGCACAGACAGAGCAGCTGCCATGACTGGACAGCTTTCTTGTTTCACTACTAGGGTGAAAGAGGTTGCTTCTGAATGTGAGTCTACACACTGAGTCGTCCATAGAGAAATGCTAGCTAGCAGAAAAGTATCACCTGAACTTAACGTTTTGCAGGATGTGATTAAAATTATCAACCACATTAAAGTACACGCCCCTAACTCACGTCTGTTCACGAAGCTCTGTGAGGAGATGCACACAGAGCACACCCACCTTCTTATGCACAGAAATGAGATGGATTTTTAAAGGTGGATCACTGGCCGGAGATTTTGAGTTATGAGAGTCATTCCACAGATTTCTTTTAGAAAAACAGTCACCACTGGCAGCACATTTCAGTGACACAGAATGGGTCACAAAACTTGCTCAATCGTATGACATATTTAACCTGCTCAATGAACTCAATCTGTCACTTCAGGGGAGAAGGACAACTGTGTTCAAGTTGGCAAATAAAGTGGCTGCATTCAAAACCAAACTGGAATTATGGGGTGATGAGTTAACACTGGGATTTTTAACATGTTTCAAACATTAACAGAGATTTTGAAAGAGACTAAGCCAGGGCCTTCTCTCTCCCAACTGGTGCATGATCACCTATCTTAGCTTTCAGAAGAGTTTGAGCATTACTTCCCAACCACAAAAGATCCCTGAACTGGGAAGGAATTGATCCATGACCCATTTGTGAATAAATTATTTGTAAATCAACTTTGTCTGTGCTAGAAGAGGATCAATAGTTTTGTAGCAGGAAGAGCCATAGACAAAACCCCTCAGACACCGAGTTAAAGAAGGAAGGGGTTTATTCATCTGGGAGCATTGGCAAGACTCCTGTCTCAAGAACCGAGCTCCCAGAGTGAGCAATTCCTGTCCCTTTTAAGGGCTCACAACTGTAAGGGGGCCCACGTGAGAGAGGGTCATGCTCAATTGAGCAAGCAGGGGGTACGTGACTGGGGGTGCATACACAGGTAATTAGAAAGGAACCGAACAGGACAGGGATCTTCACAGTGCCTTTTTAATGGAAATAACCAATTAGGTCAGGGGTCGATCTTTAACTACCAGGCCCAGGGTGTGGCGCCAGGCTGTCTGCTTGTGGATTTCATTTCTGTGTTTTAGTTTTTACTTCTTCTTTCTTTGGAGGCAGAAATTGGGCATAAGACAATATGAGGGGTGATCTCCTCCCTTAGTTTGAGATCACAAATAATGGTGGCCTTAAAAGTATGTTTGAGACAACTTCAAAATCTCCATACATTCTGGATTAAAGTCAAGACAGAATATCCTGAGATTGCCTAAAAAGCATGGAAAAGCCTGCTTTCATTTCCAACACCCTATCTTTGTGAAGTAGGGTTTTCTGCAGTGACGGCAACCAAAATGAGTTATGGAGTAGACTGGACATAAGCAACACACTTCGAGTGTCACTGTCTCCTATCACCCCTAGATGGGACTGTCTAATTGCAGGAAGACAAGCTCAGGGCTCCCACTGATTCTACATTATGGTGAGTTGTATACTTATTTCATTATATATTACATTGTAATATATAATGTAATATATATAATTTTCATTATATATTACATTGAAAATGATAAAATTGTAGAAATAAAGTGCACAATAAATGTGCTTGAATCATCTTGAAACCATCCCCCAACTCTCTACAGTAGAAAAATTGTCTTCCATGAAACCAGTCCTTCGTGCCAGAAAGGTTGGTGACCACTGCTGTAACGGGCATTGCAGGTATCATTAGCATACAAAATCTCTTCCTGGTGGTGTGTTTTTTACTATCAAAATAAGGAAAAAACTATTATAAGCTAAACCTTGAGCTGAGCTACACATGCAGAACCTGAAAAATTTCTAGCCACCCAGTCCCCCTCCCCCTGCCCCTCACTCAAGGCAGGAATGTGTAGCTAATAGCTTCTTGGGTTTTGATGCTAATTGGCTGGAAATTGGGGAAAATACAATATGAATAAAGGCTTTTGTTCTCTTTCCTGGCTGTACTGGGTGTCAGGAACTTGTAACCATTGGGAAGCAGGCTGGTATGCTGTACAACTGCTTAGCATGGCCTCCTAAGCTTATTTATTCTGCCTCAAATTCACAACACAGTAACTAAAGGGATACTTTTAAGTCAGACCAGGTCCTTTGTCTGCTAAAGACACTCCATCCAGTGAATTCATTGTTGCTGTTATCTCAAGGAATTCCTATTTCCCTGCCCCTTTTGCTCAAGCCACATTGACCTCTGGGATGGTTAGTATTGAGCGTCAACTTGATTGGATTGAAGGATGCAAAGTATTGTTCCTGGGTGTGTCTGTGAGGGTATTACCAAAGGAGATTAACATTTGAGTCAGTGGACTTGGAAAGGCAGACCCACCGTCAATTTGGGTGGACACCATCTAATCAGTTGCCATCGTGGCTAGATTAAAAGCAGGCAGACGAACGTGGGAGGACTAGACTGGCTAAGTCTTCTGGCCTCCATCTTTCTCCCATCCTGGATGCTTCCTATCTTCATGCATAGGATTCCAAGTTCTTCAGGTTTTGGACTCTTGAACCTGTTGAGGACTAAACTCTGATTTTTTTTTTTTTATCTTGCCCAAATTCCTATCTAAGGGGTCTGGGGCATAATGCCCCATGCCCTACAAACCATAAATTCTCATCATTGCCTCATTTGGAAAGGCTAATCAGAAACTCAAAAGAATACAACTATTTGTCTCTTGCCTACCTATGACCTAGAAGACCCCTCCTCACTTTGAGCTGTCCTGGTTTTGCTTTGAGTTGTCCCACCTTTCCAGACAGAACCAATGTTCATCTTACATATGTTGACTGATGTCTTATGTCTCCGACTGTATAAAACCAAGCTATGCTCTGACCACCTTGGGCACACATTGTTAGGACCTCCTGAGGCTGTGTCACAGGCATGTGCCCTCAACTTTGGCAAAACAAACATTGTAAATTAACTGAGACCTGTCTCAGATATTCAGGGTTCACATTTTGGTAACCATGAAGGGAATCTGAGTGGAGGTACTGCTGATCTGTAACATAAAATAAATCTTTCTGAGTTCTCTTCAAAGTGTTTAGCCTGTGAACTTCCTTACCAAGGCAAGACGCATCCCACTGCCCCATTGCGGTGGCCTCAGAGACGGGAGATCGAGACCCACCCGTTGTGACAAATAACTCCAGACTCTCAGCAACGTAGGGAGGAGAGGCTTGCCAATACTGTGGCGAACAGGTAAACTCTGTGCACAGACCAAGGTAGGAAATGTCGCAGGGGCGACAAAGTACTTCTTTGGTGGTCGGAGGGGGTGGTTGGGGCATTCTGGAGGTTGAAAGTGCTTGAATGGTAACAAGCACTACTGCTGTGCGGAGTGAGTGAGTCCAATCTGCGGTTCCGTGGTCACCTTATATGGCTTAGGGCGACCCTTTGGGGGTCCCATCAGGGATTTATACTGACCTGCCATCAATGCTAAGAGGGAACTGAAACATTCCTGTGAGGGAAGTGGCCAGAGCGAAGAAGCAAAACAAGGGTGCAAGGGACCTCCAGCAGGCGGAGATAGGCGAATTAAGCCTTAGCAAAGCTTCCATTGAAGGATAGGCAAGAGACTGCTAATATGAGGGGTTGAGCAACAAAGAACTCCCCAAATAGGCAAGAGATCCCTAATATGAGAGAATGAGCCACAGCAAGACCCCGCTAGGCAAGAGATTCCTAATAAGAGCGATTGAGCCTAGCCAGGACCCAGTATGGGAAATATTACAAGCAAAAAAGATGAAGTTAGCAACAAATATATCCCCCTTGATAGTCCCCTAGGTCTCAAAGATATACCACCTGATAGCCGTCTAGGTCTCATGCTAAAAGGTTGGGAAGATAATGAAAGAACTAAACATAAGAAAAAGCAATAAATGATAAAATATTGCTGTTCTATTTGGACTCAAAGACCTATCCTCAATCCTTCAATCTTCTGGCCAAAGTTTGGGTCAACTGAGGATATACTATGTCAACTTTTAATTCAACATGTAAATAATAAAAGCCCTGTTTCTCAAGAAGAACTGGTCTATGCTCTTTGTTGGAAGCCAAGACCTGTCTTCCCTTTTCCCTTACACACCACCCCTACTGTAGAACCAGTGAGGGAAGGGGCTCAGGGGATCCTGGCAAAGAGAACAGCACACGGGATCCCCTAGGCCACCCTCCACCTAACACCCATAGTCCCCCACCTAACACACTCAACCCTTCCCCTCAGGCCTAGCCTAAGTCCTCCTCCCCAAAAGAACTCCAAGCTCCTAATTCGCCAAGTGGCTTTTGCCGGGTTGGCAACATCAAGGATCTGCCACAACATGTTGTTGGCATCATCCAGCCCATAGTACACCCCAGCAGCAGGCAAAGTCCATGCTGCCTGCTGGGTAGTCCAAGGTCCCGGCACCATATTGATGGCAGCTCTGCAAGACACACAGGCCAGGCCCCAGTCTATGCCCTGAGCAGACTACATTATGGGACATCTGCCTTGCTTTTGCCAGGGCCAAGTAATACCAGGCCTCAGCCGCAGCTCCTAGCAGCCAGTCATCTCTGCAGCTAAGTCTCCTGAGGAGGTAGTAGATAATCTTTCAGCTGATATATCCACTAGCATTTATTATGGTCAGGCCAGTGTTAAAAGTGAAAATATCCACTTGAAAAGAACTTTGATTCTTTAAAGTTTTATATTATATATTAAGGTTTTATATTTTATATTAGAATGTGCCACCAGAAAAGAATTACATGTGTACAAGTATGAGGCTATTCTGTTATAAAGGATGGTTTAACATTAATTACTGACAATTCACTGAACCTAGGAAGTTTCTTAATGATAGATCCAAATCTAAAAAGAAAGCACACATGTTTAGATTTAACTGATTACTATACAAACATCTGGCCAAACTTAAAAGAAACCCCCTTCAAAAGTGATTAAGGGAAAAAGAACGCAACAAGTGTTCAGTGATTAATAAAAGTTTCTAGAGAGATAAAATCAAAGTGTTTAATAAGTGGTCTATCCACATTTATAAGCTGTCTGCACTTAGTTAAGCTTTAGAGTATCTGCAAGATCAAGAGAGAACCATCTATACTAATTCTAAATATGCCTTTATGGTGGCTCATACATTTAGAAAAATTCAGACTGAATTAATAGTAAAAGTCAAAGCCTTGTTCATGAGGAGTTAATCACCCAAGTGTTGAGCAGCCTTCAGTTACCAGAAAAGAAAAAATAGCTATTGTCCATGTCCCCAGGCACCAAAAAGCCTGTCTTTCAAAAGTCAAGAAAATAACCTAGCAAATCAGATAAGCTGGACCAGCTGCCATTTCTCCTGTTGGCATTAAAGGGAACTTAGAGAAATGTTATTCAAACCTTTTATAAAGAAAGTCCTATCCCACCTACATTAGAGGACCATTAAAGACCCCAAGCCATGTATAGCATAGTCAAAGTTTATACCTGTATAGGAATTTATACCCTTAGCCAAACAAGTCTGGAGACTTGGTTGCCAAAAATCAAATGTCCTCTGACTTCCTATTACCCTAGTAAGAATCCAAACTACCTCTCAAAGCAATCCAACATTCCTACATACTTGGTTTATCTTCCACTTTCTCTTCCTTCAGAACTCATGATTTTCCAGTACAGGCACTGCCCCTAGAGTTTCCAGGACATTGACGCCAGCCTGAGGAGCCAGCCTAGTGCTTCTAACACACTGAAACCATAGTCCAAACAGGAAGAAAAGATGGACCTATCATACCCGAGTCAAGAAAGCACTGCCATCTCTGAAGTCATTGGTCATTATCCAAGAGAAAAACCTCCTCAAACTAAGGTTAAGAAAAGTTTAACTCTCTTTTATCTATTCTATTACCCTTTCTTCTTTCCTCATTATATTGCTGTCCTTGTTATGAACGTAACTAGGTCAGACTCATCCCAAATCATTACTTTCGATGCTTGCCTTGTCATGCCTTGTCAAAAGGATGAATACTGGCAAAGATATGTCTCTACTTGAGAAAAATACCTCTGCCCCTTCAGAGAAGCCACTGACCCCCCCCACCTTGCTTGTGGCGGGGGTATCAAGGCACCCCAAGTTAGGAGATATGTTCTCAATGGGCAGATGTCATCCTAACTACCAGAGCACACAGCGGGACCTCCCCATAAGGCTCTACTGACCTAAAATCTTACCTCTGCCTTACGAAAGAAACCACCCCCTCTAATTGTCAATTTGACCATTGCAACCCAGTAACTATCTCTATTAATGCCCCTACCTCCACCAACCCTGTGTCCCCTTTAGAACGCCTGTATGGCTTAGGAGCAGAAGTCAATGGATATGACCATATAGGCTTCTTTAAAATTTGCTTTATTGACCCCCACCTTCTTCTTCTCCATCTGAACCTTCTACCCTACCTAACAACGTTAAAGTAAATATTTTAGAAGTAAAAGATTTAAGACAAATCCTAACATTGAAACAGGATATCAAGATTTAAATGCCTGGTTGAAATGGATTCAATATTCCTACCGCACGTTGAACAAAAGCAATTGTTATGCTTGTGCGCACGGCAGCACAGAGGCACAGATTGTCCCGTTTCCACTAGGATGGTCTTTCAATCAACCAGGCATAGGCTGTATAGTAGCTCTTTTCCAGGATATCAGAGCCTGGGGCAACAAATCATGCCACACTCTCTCTTTCTGCTATATCCTGAAGTCCAACACCCTGTAGGTCAGTCCCTGAGGGCCATCCAGCTTCCGTTTCCCAACATCAATTTCACCTCATGTCTCTCACAACGGGGAAAATTTGGCGTTCCTTAGAAGCTTAATAGGATGCGGTGAGCTTAAGCCCTTCCAAGAGCTTACCCATCAGTCTCCCCTTAATCATCCTCAAGTGTATGTATGGTGGTATTGCAGTGGACCCTTACTGAATACTCTGCCAAGTAACTGGAGCAGCACTTGTGCTCTTGTCCAGTTGGCTATCCCTTTCACCCTGGCATTTCATCAACCAGAAAAAGAAAAACCACAACACCAAAAAATAAGAGAAGTCCCTTATGGGTCTTTTGACCCTCAAGTTTACATAGATGCCATTGGAATACCCCGGGGAGTGCCTGACAGGTTCAAAGCCTGAGACCAAATAGCTGCAGGATTTGAATCCATGTTTCCATGAATAACTATTAATAAAAATATAGCTTGGAGAGATTACATCTATTATAATCAGCAGCAGTTTATTAATTACACCAGGGATGCTATCAAAGGAATAGCTGACCAATTAACGCCTACTAGCCAAACGGCTTAGGAAAACAGAATAGCTCTAGATATGTTATTAGCCAAAAAAAAGTGGAGTTTGTGTTATGATTAAAACCCAGCGTTGTAAATTCATCCCAAACAACACTGCCCCCAATGGGAGCATGACAAAGGAATTGCAGGGACTTACTGCTTTATCCAATGAATTAGCTAAAAATTCTGGAGTCAATGACCCCATTTCAGGATGGCTAGGAAAGTAGTTCGGTAAACAGAAAGGAATCATGGTCTCAATTCTTATTTCCCTTGCAGTTGTAATAGGTGTACTCATTCCCGTCAGGTGTTGTGTCATACCATGCATCCATGGGCTAATACAAAGAATTGTACAAGCAGCACTTACTAAAGCCTCCCTTAGTTCTCCTCCACCTTATTCAAGTAAGCTTTTCCTTTTAGAAGATCAAATCAAACAGCAAATCCAAGACATGTTATAAAAGTTTGAAGAGAAAGAATCATAAGAAAATTAAAAGGGAGGAATTGTAAGATACAATAAATCTTTGAGTTTCTCTTCAAAGGAATTAGCCTGTTAACTTCCTTATCCTTTGTTCTCAAACTCAACTTTCTCATTCTTCCTTGCCCCTAGTTACCGTAAACAGCCTACCCACTTCCCATCAGCTCTAATCAATAACTAACATCTGTTCTTTTGGTTGCCTGTACCCACTGTTTCCCTGAAACTGCATGTCTCACATGCTCCACCTCTGTACCTCACGTCCCCCTTCCCTTCTCTATTTAGGAAAATATGTACAAGTAGCCAATTGGGTCAGCTCAGATTGTGCAGTACAACTCCAGCCCACGGGGGAGTGACACAGAGCTAGGCACTGCATTAAGGATAAAAACCCTCTGGTCTCCTTTGTTCTCTGTGCACTTGCAATCCTGATTGACCTCAGTGGCACCCTTTGGCAAAAGTAAATTGCCTTGCTGAGAGCATTAAACTTTTGCCTAGGTGTTGTTTTTACTTCACTGCACCAAGCATTTTATATCCAACAGATCTCTGACAAATCTTTTATCAGTGCTTGGTACCAGCATGAGCTAATTTTATGGCTCAAACCAATATGACAATTTGCTGAGGTCTGGGAGCACCCCCTCCAGAGAATCCCTAATCTCCCAAAATTTGGTCAAGATCTAAAGTTTATTTTGCTGTGCAGCTCCTATTTTTGGAGTTTTACTTGCTTCCAACAAGGAAAGAAAGATTTCCTGCTTCCATGATGATGGAAGGCAGGTAACTCCTTTAATAGAGTTTGAGCTTGCTCCTAACAAGAAAGACAAATTTGAGATTTTTCCTGCTTGTAGGATAGTAAAGCAGTCTTCAGCCTGAGACCCATCCCTAGGTAAATAGCTGAATTGGGGTTTTGTCCTGGCTAAACTTAAAAAGCACTTGGTCTTAATTTCTCCTTACCATTAGAGTGCTCAGTGATCATATTGTTGGGTTTTTGGTTGTGGTTTGTTCTGGTCTTTCTCCCATCAGATTTGTCCAACTCTACCTGACTTGGTTAAATCCGAGTAAGAATTCCAAATTATGGGTAACAAAGCCTCTCTAATTTGGCTAAAATTCCTTGCAGCTGCAATAGAGGAAAAAAAAAACATACACACACAACAAAACAAAAAATACGATGCACTTGATTTCCACGTTTGCTTCCTGTCCTAAAAACCAAATGTTCTTTCATTTACTTTTCTTCCACACTATACCTCCTTCCCCCTTTGCCATCTGCAGTACCAAAAAAAAATCTAGAGAAGGCTTCTAATAACTTGAACCCTTTTGAAGAATTCAGAACAAAGCCACCACTAACCCTTTTTGGTGTGTTCTGTTTTCTTTGTGGAGTTTCAAGAGTCATAGGCAGACTCTTCTTAGCTCCAAAGCTCTTTTTTCTTGTATTGAATGACCTGACCTCTTTGGCTTTGGGTGTACCAGAGATGACCTTGTACTGTGAGAGGATTTGACCTTGGCATGTGTAATGGCAGATGAGAACTACAATGCTGGGGTGGCTGTGCACAGTTTACAGGAAGTGGTCTTGGCTGTTTTTTGTTTTGTTTCCTCCTAGGAAGTTGTTGTTTAACAATCCTAATTCTAGTTCAGAGATGCATTCTAAAGGGTCTTCTCTATTGCTTTTTCTCTGAAAATCAATCTTGATTTGGCTTGTTGGTGTACATTTGCATGAGTAACTGAACTATTGTTCAATTCATAGGTAAATGAGACACCGAGTTTTCTCAGCTCAGAAGAGAAAGGGCATTTTGCTCCTCCCAGCCAAAAGGCACCCCTGGGTGACTGGGGGCCTCCTGGGAGTGTCTAGGGGGTTGGCCCCTTGTTGGAAGCTGAAAGCCTGAGGGTCGTGACCAGCTTAGCATTCTACTGGAGGCATATGATCAAACAGCAAACTGTTTATCATGAATGCAGGATGTGGGCAAACGCACCTGCCGCCAGAAGGTATGCTGAGGGCAATCACTCCCTGGCACCATGCTTCTTGAGGTTATCTACTGGGATATCCGGAGCCTACTGTTCAAAGAATGCAGTCATGCAGGCCTGCCCTAAGTAAAGCAGCTGACTGACAACTACCCCCTTCTCCCTATCTGCTTTACTCAATAAATATGAAGGGTTCTAGAAGCTCAGGGCCCTATTCACTAGAAGCAAGAAACCCCCTGACCCCTTATTCCAAATATACACTTTTGTCTTTGTCTTTATTCCTGCATTTGTCCTCCTTTGTTCAGTCCACCAGGGTCCACGGCAGCCCCTCACAACATGCAGTGGCCCTACAGGGAAATCCACAACAAAAATTAATTTAAAAAAAGGTGGCCAGGTGCAATGGCTCACACCTGTAATCCCAGCAATTTGGGAGGCTGAGGTGGGTGGATCACGAGATCAGGAGTTTGAGACCAGCCTGGCCAACATGGTGAAACTCCTTCTCTACTAAAAAAAAAAAAAAAAAAAAAATCCAAAAATTAGTCAAGCATTGTGGCATGCACCTGTAGTCCCAGCTATTTGGAAGGATAAGGCAGAGGAATCACTTGAACCTGGGAGGCAGAGGTTGCAGTGAGCTGAGATCATGCCATTGCACTCCAGCCTGGGTGACAGAGACAAAAAAAAGACTTGTCCAGGAAAAGCATATAAGGGCTGATCACCCAACATTTTGAGCCCTCACCTCGGGAGAGAGAAACTGAGACATATAAGGGGTAGAAACAACTCAGTGGTGACACACTGTGGAGTCCTGCCCATAAGCAGCATACATTGATCCACCACACAAAAACTGTAATCCAGGGCCAGGCACGGTGGTTCACACCTGTAATCCCAGCACTTTGGGAGGCCAAAGCAGGTGGATCACCTGAGGTCAGGAGTTCAAGACCAGCCTGACAAACATGGAGAAACCCCGTCTGTACTAAAAATACAAAATTAGCCGGGCATGATGGTGCATGCCTGTAATCCCAGCTACTCAGGAGGCTGAGGCAGGAGAATTGCTTGAACCCAGGAGGCAGAGGTTGCAGTGAGCTGAGATTGAGCCATTGCACTCCAGCCTGGGCAACAAGAATGAAACTCCATCTCAAAACAACAACAACAACAACAAAACCCTAAGCCACAGCTCAGTTCTCCCTTTTAAGAAAAAAAGTAGGGCCAGGTGCAGTAGCTCACACCTATAATCCCAGCACTTTCGGAGGCTGAGACAGATGGATCACCTGAGGTCGGGAGCTCGATACCAGCTTGACCAACATGGAGAAACCCTGTCTCCACTAAAAATACAAAATTAGCCAGGCATGGTGGTGCATGCCTGTAATCCCAGCTACTTGGGAGGCTGAGGCAGAAGAATCACTTTGAACTGGGAGGCAAGAATGGTTCAACATTTGCAAATTAATAAATGCCATATATCACTTCAACAGAATGAAGGACAAAAACTATTTGATCATCTAAATAGATGCAGAAAAAGCTTTTGATGAAAACTTCAACATCCCTGCATGATAAAAACTTTTAATAAATTGGGTATCGAAGGAAAGAACTTTAATGTAATAATAGCTATATACAACAAACCCATAGCTAACATCTTACTGAATGGGGAAAACCTCAAAGCTTTTCCTCCAAGAACTGAAACAAAAACAAGGATTCCCAGCCTTACCACTTTTACTCAACATAGTACTGAATGTCCCAGCTGGAGCAATTAGGCAAGAGGAAGAAATAAGGGCATGCAAATTGGAAAGGAGGGCATCAAATTGTCCCTGTTTGCAGATGACATAATCTTATATATACAGAAAAACCTAAAGACTCTACCAAAAAAACTCTTAAAACTAATAAAGGAATTTGGTAAACTTGTAGGATACAAAGTTAATATATAAAAATCAGTACCATTTCTATTCACAAACAGTGAGCAAGCTGAAAATAAATTAAGGAGGCAACCCCATTTAGTTATAAAAAATAAGATAAAACACCTAGGAATAAATTTAACCAAGGGAATAAAAGACCTCTATAAGAAAAACTGTAAAACAATGATGAAAAAAATTAGAGGGTACAAACAAATGAAAAAACATCCCATGCTTATGGATTGGAATTATTAATACTGTTCAAATGACAATACTACCCAAAGTACCCTACAGATTCAATGCAATTCTTATTAAAATACCAATGACATTCTTAACAGAAATAGAAAAAAAAAATTCTAAAATTCATTATGGAACTAGAAAAGACCCTGAACAGCCAAAGCAATTCTGAGGAAAAAAGAATAAAACTGGAGGTGCCAAACTACCAGATCTCAAATTTTGCTACAAGATATAGTAACAAAAACAGCATGACACTGGCATAAAAATGGAAATATAGACTAGTGAAACAGAATAGAGAATCCAGAAATTAATCCATATACCCACAGCCAGCTGATTTTTGACAAAGCTGCCAAGAAGAGTCATTGGGAAAAGAACAGTCTTTTCAATAAATGGTACTGGGAAAACCAGATATCCATATGCAGAAGCATGAAACTAGACCCCCACCTCTCAC
>NW_012118265.1:12266527-12266913 GCF_000951035.1 Colobus angolensis palliatus | reverse complement strand
AAAAAAAAATGTTCAACATCACCCATCGTGAGGGAAATGCAAATCAAAACCACAATAAAGTATCATCTCACTCCTGTTAAGAGGGCTATTATTAAAAAGACAAACAGTAACAAATGCTGGAAAGGATGCAGATAATTGAATTTAAGATTATCCATGTTGACCAACTGCTATCCCCAAGCAACTGCAGCTAGAAGAACAACATAGAAATCCTTTTTGAGAGAGAGAGAGAGAAAAAAAAAAACCTTCAACACAGGACTAAAGAATTATTGGCTGGGCACAGTGGCTCATGCCTGTAATCCTAGCACTTTGGGAGGCTGAGGCAGGTGGAACAGTTGAGCCCAGGAGTTCAAGACCAGTCTGGGCAACATGGCAAAACCTTGTCTTTA
>NW_012118265.1:12255071-12259325 GCF_000951035.1 Colobus angolensis palliatus | reverse complement strand
AAAAAAAAAGAGTAGAACAGTGGGTCACCAGAAGCTAGGGACAGTAGGGAAGATGGGAAAATGGGGAGAGGTTGGTTAATGTACAAAATTACAGTTAGAAGTTCTATTTATTGCACAGTATGGTGATTATAGTTAACAATAATGGATTGTATATTTCAAAATAACTACAAGAGAGGATTTTGAATGTTCACCACAAAGAATTGATAAGTATCTGAGGCGATAAGTATACTAATTATCCTGTCTTGATCATTACACAATGTACACATGTATCAAAACATCACACTGTCAAAATTTAAAAATGAACTTGAATGTAACCAAACAATCCAGCTATTCCAGGGCACAAGAAACTTGCTCCTTTAGACTTTGCCTTTCTCACCTCCCACTGCATTTTCAACTACTGTCTACTTTTTTGTACATTTTTCCCTGTGCTCTGACCACAGCCTTCTCCCAGTGTCAGCCTCCATGTGCATAGTAAAAACAGGCATGGTGGCACCTCTAGTCCCAGCTACTGTCTCTTGTATGTAACTTAGATGTTACTACCATGACCCTGGACTAAAATAATTGGTAGAATGGGCCTGGATGATCCAGAAACTTTAGAGAAAGAACTGAAAAATATGTGGCCATCCATATGGCAAGCCATCCAGTGCCTTAATTCTAGAGAAAATATAAAATGTTGATTACGTTCTTCTTGCAAAGTATGGGAGGCAGAAAACCATTTTGTTTTTCAAAGTCAACTACTAACTTGCATTAGTCTGGTTTCTCTGAGAGGCAGATGCCAAGAAAGGATTAAACGATCAAAGATTTTATTAGGAGAAACACCTGAGAGAGAAAATGGAGGTAGCTAGGTAAGGTTGAGAGGGCCACCAGTCAGTCATACAAGTTTGATCCTGAGTGAAAAAGAGAGGGAAAGAAGAGTTGGTGAAAGCCTCCTATACTGCCTTTCACTCTCCAGAAGTTTTGGCAAGGCCACTGGGGAGTTCTTGAGCCAAAGTCAGATATCAGAGTCTGACGACACTCAGGAACAGACCTGTATCCCTGCAGGACTTAGTCATTGACTGGGAGCGGCCCATGGAAAGACCATTCTCAGAGAAAATGCAGAGATGGATCAGACCACAGCCAGTCAACCCCTTTGTCAACTAAAATCCCCTGTAGTTGGCCAGCCAGGTGTAGTCTCCTGGTTACCATCCAAGCAAACATCTGGGCTTTGAAGGAGGAGATTTCTATACATATGTAAAAGAAGAAATTTCAGCCTGGTGATATCATTATTGATCAGTTCATTGACAGGACAATCATAAGTTCTCAGATCTTCTATGACAGGAGCCATTCCTATGACATATTCCAATGAAGCTGCCCCCAAACTAAAGAGGTTCTCTACAACTGCCAAGAAGCTAGGACTGTGATGTCACTCAAAGGGGACAATGGACACAAATGCAGGCCTCTGTTTTAGCTCCTGAGCAGAAATATTCTTGTTCTATGCTGAAGGGGTGGATATAACATGACTACAATTCCAGAGGTGGAATTCTAAAGGTGATAAGCTGGAATTTTCTATACGAACATCGCCATGGCTACAGATAGGGATTGCTATAAGGAGCATGAATATGTAGTTAATAGAGTTTTAAAGACGCTGATAGAAAATGCAAGTAAGATCTTAAATTTACTCTTCACTATCATATCACATATAGGGTTCATGGAATATTCAAAACCTCTTTATTATGTGAAGAATAAGAGCTAATTTTGTGAGATTACAAGACTAAAATAACATGGCTGCCAAGGAGAAAATATTATAATTTCAGTCACATTGGGATACTTAACTTGAAATAATGTGATAAATACACACAGTTTCATGTCTTGCTCATTTAGGAAGAACTAATGATATGATGAGAAATTGCTTATGTTGGAAGCTCCTACAAGATCTGCACTGCTTAAAATATACAGAAAAGCAAAGCAAACCAGCTGCAAACATATGCAAAAAGATCATTTCATTAATTATCAGAGAAAAAGTCCAAAATTAAGATAAGGAGATAATATTTTACCTCTATTAAAATTTGTAATAATCAAAGTTTGAGAGGTAACATCTACTATTCTCTTTGGGCAAGGGATATGAAAAAAATGGACATTTCTGGGACATTCATTGGTATGACTATAAATAAGTACAATCTTTCTGTAATTTACTAAAATGTATCAAAAATTTAAAAATAGCTATACTCTTTGAATTGGTAACTCTGTTCCCATAATTTATCTTAAATTATTAGCAATAGTTATGTATAAAAATTTATTCATAAAAATTTACAATAGCAAAAATTTAAAACAATCTGAAATAGCAAATATTTGGAGATAAAGTATGGTACAGCTATAATTAGACTCTGATGTAAACAATGAAACTAAAGATCATGTTTTCAAAGAATACTTACTGTCCTCAAGAAATGGTTACTCCAAAATGTGAAAAATCAGGATATAATTTTACAGTATTTTGTTTTTAAAATTCTATATATCCACATAAAAGGACTAGAAATGAATATGCAAATCTTTCGTTGTTTGGGGGATAATGGGATAATGGGTATTTTCTACTTTAGCATTCTTCTGCATCTTTACATTTTCCATAATAAATGTAATCAAATAGTAAAGTCGATCATTTTAAAGAATGAAAACAATCTGAGAAAGTTCCAGTTCTTGAAAACACACTGATTCTGGTGAGGCAAAATTTGAGGCTGGAGTATTATGAAAAGTTTTTTTTTTCTTAAAAATTAACTCTATGCACCATAGAAAGAGGATTAATAATGTCTATATCCCACAATCATATTTGTATGTATGTTTATGATAGTCTATAAACTATTTTAAGACTATATACACAACGTAACTTTTTTTTCAGATTATTTTATTTCCACTCCTTTCACACCATATCATTCTTCAAGTACCAAAGTCCCTAGCTAGTCTTTTTCTCTCTGCTCTAATGTTTAAGAATTATTACTAGAGTTTTTAGCTGTACTTAGTGGGAAGAATATGAAAAAATATGTATGCTCCATTTGTTTAGAACCAGAAGTCACTTCTCTCAAATATCGCTTCATATATTTTAATGCTACGTTATTAGGTATACATAGGCTTAGAATTGATTATCTTCCTGATCAGTCAAATCTTTTATTATTTAGCAGGGTCCCCCTTTATTATCTAGTAGTCACTTTTTGCCTTAAATGTTTCATTATAATATAGACATACCAATTTTCTTCTGGCTAATATTTGCCATTATTATTTTCTTATGGCTAATATTTTCCATCCTCTGTCAACCTTTTAATGTCTTTTGAATATGACTTTTGGAAACAGTATAGTGCTAGATTTTTAAAAATTTTGAACTGAAAATTTTTGCTTTTTAATGTTTTGCCACAAATTATATACATATTTACATTTATTTCTCATCAATTTTTTATGTTTTGTATTTACCTTTTTCCTCCTTTCTTGCCTTGAGATTGAATTCATTTTATCTCCTTCAAAGGCATACACTCTATCGATAGTCTATTCTTTCAGTGGCTACCCTATTTTGACAAGCATTCTTAACAGTCATCAATTAATCATTTATTTTTACCTTGAACCTTAAGACTACAAGGACCTTAGAAAATTTTAATTCTGATGATCTTCTTCCAATTTATATCTATTGTTCCTTATTTTAATACTAGGATTAACATTTCCCAAAAGATTAGCCATTCATGTTTTATAAGTCTGGATTTTTTTTTTACAATCAGCAAATTACGTGGAAAGTAATTTCATAGATCTAAACACATTGACTTTTCAGACTCTTTTTTTTTTTTTGAGATGGGAGTTTCGCTCTTTTCATCCGGGGTGGAGTGCAATGGTGTGATCTTGGATCACTGCAATCTCTGCCTCTCGGGTTCAAGAGATTCTCATGCCTCAGCCTCGTGAGTAGCTGGGATTACAGGTGCCCACCAACACGCCCAACTAAATTTTGTATTTTTAGTAGAGATGGGGTTTCACCATGTTGGCCAGGCTGGTCTTGAACTCTTGACCTCAGACAATCTGCCTGACTCGGCTTCCTGGGATTACAGTGCTGGGATTACAGGCCTGAGCCACTGCACCCAGTCTTCAGACTCTTTTAAGTAGGCACAAGGTAAATCACTTTAAAACATCCTGTAACAGAGCACAGTGAAAAAAAAAAAAAAAATAGTTCTTCCTGTAGAAGACTTACAAGAATAAAAACAAATGGCATTCTCATGAAATTAACAATAATGAATATACAGATGAAAA
>NW_012118265.1:12249221-12254021 GCF_000951035.1 Colobus angolensis palliatus | reverse complement strand
ATCTCCTGACCTCGTGATCCGCCCGTCTCGGCCTCCCAAAGTGCTGGGATTACAGGCTCGAGCCACCGCGCCCGGCCACCACAATCTCTTAACTGTAATCTGATGTACAGGAATTATACTGTTAAACACAATTATTTATTAAAGGGTGTTTTTAGATTTGACTACAATGATTCAACTTATCATCAGTGTAATGATTTAGGCAAAAGGAAAATAAAGTATGTACTTTATTAAGACTTTGCTCTAATAGGTTAATTTATATAAAGATGTTATTTAAAATTTGTGCCGTATGACAATTTCCCAATGTGTTATGGTATGTTAGTAGTATACTAAAGTATGCCTAAAAGGAAATTTTTAACTAATACATGCTCAAATTTAACAATGAATGAACACATTTGCATTTTATTTTAATGACTAAAGGCATAAAACATAAACTACTAAAATTAACAAAAATATTATATAAGAAATTAGAGAAGTATGAGCATAGTCATATAATTTTACTTATGAAACTGAAAAGAAAAATACTTAGGATTATAGAGTGATAGCAAATTTTGGCGGCTTTTTTCCTTGATAGAAATATTAAACAACAGATGTGAGTTAAGATTTTATATTCTTATAAACTTCAAACCTAACTTTTATAAAAACAGATTAATGTTTAAATTCTAGAATAAAAATGCTAAAGCTGACTTTTAATGGTACAATTAAAACAGAAATAACTGAATTATTAAGATGTTGCTCAAAAACACCCATCAGCTGTCTAACAAATTTTGAGACAATGTATCATTCTGGTTTGGAGAATACCAAATGTATTTTTCTAAATGTCCCAAAAAAGCTGAGCAGAGTTTCTCCAAGGACTCTCCAGCTCTAGAGTGTTAGCCTTGGAGATAGATGAAGCTGTCTGTGGGAAAGGAGAGCAGAAATATGCCACATTAAGAAGTTAAAGAGAATGGTCAATATGGTATCTGATGAATATTAAGAATGTAATATAGAAAAGATACATTCCATAAAGAAATTATAACCAAAACAATCATGTACATTAGCAATTTAAAATATTTTTCTCTGAAAATGAACTATTTGATTATTCTTGCCCTTTATCAAAATAATAACTATTTTCTCATAAAAGAGTAACAGTGTAGTTTTGCTTTATTATTTTTAAAGTTTTAATCTAGCTGGCTGTAAAACACATTATAAAATTAGAGATAAATTATTTAAACCTTTATTAATATCACCCGAGTACAGTGTTAGTAAAAACTGAGAAATTTTTAACATTATAATTTCTTATAACTAATTGTAAGTGATAGAACTGCTCTGCAATCAATCTTGATAAATATAAAAGAATACCTAGCCAACACAAAAACAGCTGGGGAAGCGAAATCAGCTTTAAAAAATTAGTATGATTTAAAGAGTTTTATATTAAATAGACTGTTTCACAATTTACTCACATTGTTGACAATCAAAATTTTATTCCTAAAAGAGGGACAATACAAAGCTAGGACCTTCATGAACATTCAGGTATCAGAAGAAAGTTGCCAAGGACAGAACTGATTTAACAGCAAGAGATTGGTCTTATGCTTATTACCCAGCACCATTATTAACTGTTAAAACAACCAAAACTAAGCAAGTCAAATGCATGGCTATTTATTTTTTGTTGCTTTTCACAGATGAGCCTCTGATGTGGAGTTTATCCCCCAAAACATTTGATCTTCTTCCACGTTCAATGGCTGGACTTTGTTGAGTTTTCTCCCTGAGAAATATACATGTGAATATTAATATGATTTATAAAATGGCCAATGGTTTATAAATCAATAAACATGTTAAAAACCACTGTAATATAAGAAAAGTTTTATCTTAAAAGTTCCTTAATAACTTTGAAAAACAAGGCTGGCCAGGTGTGGTGGCTTACGCCTGTAATCCCAGCACTTTGGGAGGTCAAGGTGGGCGGATCACAAGGTCAAGAGATCGAGACCATTCTGGCGAACATGGTGAAACCCCATCTCTACTAAAAATACAAAAAATTAGCTGGGCGTGGTGACGTGCACCTATAGTCCCAGCTACTCAGGAGGCTGAAGCAGGAGGACTGCCTGACTCTGGGAGGTGGAGGTTGCAGTGAGTCAAGATTGCGCCACTGCACTCCAGCCTGGTAACAGAGCCAGACTGTCTCCCCCTCCGAAAAACCAAAAACAAACAAACAAACAAACAAACAATAAAACAGGAAAAACAAGGCAGACTATTTCAGTGAATTTAAAACAGCAACAGCTGTTTTCTTGAGATAGATTTAACTGTTTATAGTTTAAACACTGTTTAATGTTAACAGTATGGTAGCCACTAACCACATTTATATTTGAATTAAACTAAAATAATTCAATACTTCAGTTTTACCAGCAATGGTTCAAATGTGAATCAACAGCCACATGTGGCTAGTAATTACTACACAGGACAGAATAGATATATAGCATTTTTGTCATTACCGAAGTCATTTCAGAAATGCCATTGGACACTGCTGGTTAAGAGAAAATGCCACTGTTAGGGCCAGAAATTTATAGGTCACCCATAAAGAGCATGCCTTCTCTAAGTGGGACCTAGATTTCCTATTCAAACTTGGCACTGCTAGGTTTTTAATCAGTACATTTTTCAAATGAGAAAAATATCTGTAATTAATATAGGAGCAAGTTTTCAAGCAATTCAATAGAAAATACCAGGGCTCTAAATTCCTAAACAAGTATTTTAGAAGAAAAGATCCTAGCATATGAAATTCTCCATAAAGCTTCTGATTTACTTGATACTCACTTGTCCACTGCTAGTTCTGTGAAGCCTTCTACCTTCTGCAGCAATTCTCCACTCTCTTATAGCTTAGAACAGATTTCTATTAAAGGTCTGGTGAGGCCTTTCTCTTTAGTGTAACTTCATAGGAATTAGATATTATTATTCATTTTCCCCCAGAGAACCACATTAAACTGTAGCTCCAGGGTATGTACAAAATGTATTTTAAAATCTCTATAATATTTGTTTATTTATTTTTGAGATGGAGTCTTGGTCTGTCACTCAGGCTGTAGTGCACCGGTGTGATTTTGGCTCACCACAACCTCCGCCTCCTGGGTTCAAGCGATTCTCTTGCCTTAGCCTCCCAAGTAGCTGGGATTATAGGTATATGCTACCATACCTAGCTAATTTTCGTATTTTTAGTAGAGACGGAGTTTCACCATGTTGGCCAGGCTGGTGTCAAACTCCTGACCTCAAGTGATCCACCTGCCTCGGCCTCCCAAAGTGCTGGGATTACAAGCATGAGTCACCATGCCCAGCCAGAAATCTCTATAATCTTTAATATGTGGTTTCAGCAAATTTATTTTTCTCAGCTATACTAAAAGGGAATTGTAAAATAAGCTAATGTTCTTGCAAAATTCTTCCAAAACACCTAAAACACATCAAATATGGTATTGCATGTACTGTTACATATTATACCCGTGTCTGAAATTTCATTTACAATTAAATGATAAATTGTGATTTGTTAAGGAAGTTGTTAAGTCTTCCAGATAGAGTCCCTCTCCCCTTAACATATCTCTAGGTATCTTTACCAGTGTGAAATGTATGACTCTATAACCATATTAGAATCTGTTTTACAAGAATACTCCATAGCAAATCAGTTTTCCTTAAAGAGGATTTTGGTCTCTGTCTTCTGAGGCATAATTTACTAGTGAATTACTAACCATACAATCCTAAACTATTATTGATTTTTAGATATAAATTTAAATTTGTGTGGAATACTCAGTTTTAGTATAAAATTATTACATCTTTCACAAAAGATACTGTGGATACAACTTGGATGATCATCAAAACTTTCTGATAACAGAAATAAAATTATGTAACTTTACTTCAAATTCTTCTTTAAAAACTAAACTATTTTAGAAACAACTTTTACCTTCTTTTAAGTTCTTGGCAGCCAGGATTCTCATGGCCAACACTTCTCATTCTAGTGTTTTCTAGATTGTGTCGTCCTGGTTTGTACTTCAAAACCTCACTTTGCCACTCCTCATCAAAAGCATGAGCATCATCTGTGTTAAATAGAAAAATAATGGGAATAAGTATTAAGGTATCAACTGTCAGTAATTGCCTTGCTCCCACATATTTCAGTCTAGTCTGGTGTTTTCATTAGTGTAACCTCAATATAGAGGCAGGAAGCTGCTTCAAATATAAGGATCTTTGATGAGAGTAGTATTTCTTTTCCTGTCTGTTCCTCTCCTATTCCTACTGATGACCTAGTTATTGATGATCTATTTTTTCACCTGCCTGGATATCATATTATTTTGCCCAATGGACCAGCTGACCCAATTATAATAACTAACAGTTTTTTTTCCTGGGTCATCTCACAGTAAATATGCTCTTCCTGTATGCTGTATACTTCTGTGACTAGCACTTCTATTCATCTAACCATCTTTCTATGTAACTTGACTTCACAAGTTTCTGTTGTCAATTTCCTAAGACAGGTTACTCAGCTAGAATGTCAATTCATGCTGTTATGAAGTAAGTAATCTAACTTCCATAGTAGCAACAATAGAGAATGATAGTACTTCTTCTTTAAGACTGCTTTAAAATATTATGTTCCTTCACAAAATTTTTCATCAAAATGTTGATTATTGTGAAATACTCAGTATATATATAAATGTGATAAAATTACAGAGGTTACAATTAAACACAGGTCACAATATCATGGCTTCTATCTTATTGCATAAGAATAATTTCATCAAACCCCGGCCGGGCGTGATGGCTCACACCTGTAATCCCAGCACTTTGGGAGGCCGAGGTGTG
>NW_012118265.1:12235179-12248433 GCF_000951035.1 Colobus angolensis palliatus | reverse complement strand
ATAATTTAAATTTAATGATTACATTTGTTAATAAATTGTAATATAATTAAGAACTACAGGGAGAAAGGACACTAGAAGGATGTAAATGCATTGAAGAATAAATATAAAACCTAGAAAAAGAAAAGATTTACTTGAGAGAGACATACATGTAATTCAACATACAACAGAAATTAAAATCTTATCTATACAAAAGCCTAAGTACTGAACAGTACAGAATGATTTAAGTAAAAATTATGGCTTATTTACAATAAAACTTTTAGGTAACCACTTAAAATGTTTTTGAAAAATAGCATCATAAGTGACTTTACAATTATAATGGTAAATTAAAATAAGCACAATATAAACTATATAAAAGTAAAATAATAATTTGAGGAAAAAGCATGTTTATATATAGAAAATGATTAGGAAGAAATACATTAAAACATCACTAGTATTTTGATTTTGGATTGTGGATGATTTTTGTCTTTACACTTTTCAAATGTACTTTCTTGATAATCAGAAAAAATATTTAAAGAAGCATTTTGCCAACTGATAATATTAATAACAATTCAAAAGATTCCACTTTCCAAGGATAAAATAAAAATAAGTAATATCCCATGTTGCCAAAAATCACTATAAAAAAGAGCTCTCCTATGAAAGGATGAAACCACAATCCTATTACTTTGACAAGGTATTCTCTACACATTATTCAAAAACTACCTCTTTTTTTTTTTTTTTTTTTGAGACGGAGTGTTGCTCTGCCGCCCAGGCTGGAGTGCAGTGGCCGGATCTCAGCTCACTGCAAGCTCCGCCTCCCGGGTTCACGCCATTCTCCTGTCTCAGCCTCAGGAGTAGCTGGGACTACAGGCGCCCGCCTCGTCGCCCGGCTAGTTTTTTGTACTTTTTAGTAGAGACGGAGTTTCACCGTATTAGCCAGGATGGTCTCGATCTCCTGACCTCGTGATCCGCCCGTCTCGGCCTCCCAAAGTGCTGGGATTACAGGCTTGAGCCACCGCGCCCGGCAAAAACTACCTCTTATAACATGTTTCTACAAAAAATATTAGTCAACTTTAACTGTTATTTTAACTTTATGAGAAAGAATACTATTTTTTTGTGATAACTTACTTTCATTCATATTGATGAACTCCTGGTTGACCTCTTCATCTCCAGTCTTTCTGTTCTTTGACTTTTTAATGACATGAGCTCGGTCATGGATATGATGACCAATAGCCATTTTTTCTAGTCCACTGTCAGAATCTCTCATTGCTTTCCTGGTTTCCTTTATCTGTAAAAATAAAGAAATTTTATTATTATTTAAATATGTATAGAATGTATATAACTCTAAAATTCTCAGGGCCAGCTTACCTACTGAGGTATGGCCATAGATCTACCACTCTAAAAATAATGTGTACTCAGTTCCACTATTAACTTGTGGTAAAACTGTGGTGATAAGTCTCTGATATTTCCTGAACTCCTTAAAATGAAAATGTCTAGAACAAACAGAACCCATACAATTTAACCTGTTTCCAAATTATAATCAAATATTAAAACAAAAGTAGCAATTATAGTTTAATGCCTTCAAGACTGTTTTAGACAATGTAATAGAAGGAAGTTTATCGTAGCATTCCTACAAATAAGGGCAACTAATTATTTTTCATGCTGATTGGCTTGAATCTCATCATTCCCGCCTATCAACTCTATGGAAGTGTTACTAGAATATTTATGATAGCTACTAACATGATTTACTGGGGGACATCTACAATTATATTCTGTTTACATTTAAGATTGTCACTTTTAGAAAGTTAAAATTAAAATGTCTGAGATTAATTAGTAGAACTACGGCAAGAGCATCATTAAAAGGTTCATCTTTATATGTAAGAACTAAAAAATGTACTACTTCACACTCATTAGATTGGTAAACCTAAATTTTTACTGTAAGTACTAACAAGGAAGTAGAGAAATGGAAACTCACAAGTCACAGTTTGTGGAAGCCAACAATTTCAATCACTGGGATAGTAGCTTGGAAATGCTAGGTAAAGAGGAAAGTACACATATCCTACAACTCAGCAATACCACTCCTAGACTCTTTGTATAAGGAGCCGTACATAAAGATGAATTAGTGAAAGATTAGACTCACCTACATATCTATCGACAGAAAATGATTTAAAAATAATGGTACATTCATATTTTGGATACTACGTAGAAGTTAAAGAAAACAGGGCCACATGTATCAACTAGAATAAATCTCAGAAGCGTATTAATCATAGTATATTCATATTTTGGATACTATATACAAGATAAAGAAACCAGGGCCACATGTATCAAGTTGAATAAATCTCAGAAGCATATTACTCAGCAAAGACAAGTTGCAGAGGACACATGCAATATGATACCCTTTATGTAATGTTGGGAAATCTGGAAAATAATCCATTTTTTTATGATAGAAAGATAAGTAATAAAATTGTAAAAACATGCATGAAAATGATAAACTGCAGATACAGGAAAATGGTAATCTCTGAGAAGGGGAGAAAGGGGAAACAGACCTCAGAGGAATGTATTAGAAGCTTTAACTGCCTCTATACATTTTTGCTTAAAAAGAAAACAAAGCAAGAGACAATTTGAAGCAAATAGAGAAAAATGTTATGATATGACTAAACTGGGTGGCAGGAATATGGGCACTTATTATGTTATTCTCTATATCCTCTCTGTACATTTCAAATATTTCATGAGTTAAAAAATTAATTCACTTCAAATGTAAACTTAAAAATAGACATTATTTCACGAAACAAAGGCTTCTTTTTGTGTTTTGTTTACCTTGTCAACAAGTAAAGGTAATAAACATCCATAGATATTTACATGAAAAAAGGCACCCTCACGGGGGTGGGGGCACGAAAAATCGCCACAAACTGAGTAAATACAGTTGAGTTTTAATGGTTTCCACAGTGAGGACTACCTTACACCCGACCCCCACACCTCCCTCTTGTCCCCCCGCCATCATGTACCAGATTAAATTTGAATAGTTAAAATTTGATCTAGACAGTCTATCATCCCCTAACTTTATAAAGCTCTAGGAATGCTTATAGAAAACTTACTCCTCCTGGAGCTCTACGGGTTTGAGTTGAGGCCTGAAAAACCTTTGGCGGTTCATCTCCTATTTTGGAATAAGTCATAACTGAGGAAGAACAAAATGAATGTCCATTTGGATCCAGTGAAAGTTGACCCTAAAGGTAAACAAATTGTAAGTTCAGTTGAGTCAAATATAAATAATTATTGCCAGAGAGTTCAAATAAGTAACACTAGCTCTAAGTTCTACTAAGGATACTAAACTACCAATATAGTATAGTCAAAGGGCACATCCAGGTTCTCAAGTGAGAAGTGACTTGAAAAATTACCTCCACCCAAAAAAAAGGCACCCCTAGAGGGTCCTGACGGTTGTCCATTTTAGGTACCATCATCTCACTCTCATTACAAAGACTAATAAGTGACTAATTCAGAGATCCTTAAGTCTTTGGGTGCTTGTGGCTTAGATTTCAATGAAGATGCTATGCCCCCAAACCTGTGATACTTCTATAGTCAGTGGTTGACCCTTGTGCGTAATCTTGCCAACTTCAAGCCAATCAGTTAGTTATACATCAAGTTTCATACCTCCTCCTGTAGGTACCAGATTGCTACATTACTAAAACCAATAATGCCCTAGATTATTTGGGCATTCTGAAATGATCCAAAGAATTCAAACTGGATGACTAGAATGATATGGGTCTTCTTCAGATCAAATCAAGTGACTGGTTTTGATGTTAATATAGGGAGTATTGTTATAGTACTAGTTTATAAGTATTTGGACTATTAGGGATCTATACCTAAACATCATTCCTAAAATTTCTGTTTTCAGAGTTGTTTATAAAACCCTAAAACTCTTTAGATGTTACAAATCCTTTTAAGTAGACAGGTTATTAATAAAATTATGCAAATTCATATAAAATGTTCATTTACACTAGTGACTTTCAATAGAATCAATGTTTTTGAGGTCAATTTTTTTCCAATTTTTAAAAAAATTTTGAAAGTTAACATTATTTTTCAAACTTGGAGGTTATGAACTCAATTTATTATTTTTCAAACTTGGAGGTTATGAACTCAATTTAGTGCATTGTAACCAGGATTTTTAAAACATGAAATAGACTAGAAAATAACTGCATATACTGTAAATAGTATAGTCATTTTTTCATGAAACTTGTGTTTCAAATATATTTATAAAGTATACAAATATTGCTTACTGGGTTAATCATGTAAGATATCTTTTTTAACCACTATGGTTAAAAAAGTGTTTAAAAGCCACTATGAAGTAGAATATACCAAAGTATACACAATGTTCTCAATGCTTTGTTTTCAGTACTTACAAAGTTTCTTTCTAATTTCTGCATATAGTTTCTCATATTTGACACCATTTGGTCCACTGTCTGAAAAGGGCTGACATCTGTATGCTACAGAATATCAGAAAGTATGTTATTAACTATAAGTAACAACACAAAAGATGCAAATGTATCTTCCAAAACAGCTAAAACATTTTTTTCCAATTCATTTAGTGAAATCTCATGTAGTAATCAACCAGACAAAGATAACTTAAAGAGGATATAATAACAGTGATTAGTTAAGGAGAAAATTGAAGCATACACAAAATCCCAAAGAGACAGCATACAAATAATTAGGGAATTGTAACATTATAAATATATACACACGTGTATATATACACATATATGTGCATGCATAAATACACATACACACCTAATCACTCATTACTCACTTTTTCAAAACACAATTTGGTGTATGTTAAATACTAAGTGATATATTCTTTAGCATATGATAGTTTTCATAATTCTCTTTTTTATCTCTCAATACTCCACCATACAAATAAATAAAACTTGGGTATAAGATGCCAGTGTCACCTCCAGCAGTACCACATGGCTGATAGAAGTTGCCCCTCAAGTAAGTAGCCAGCCTTCCTCTCATCATAGTAGGATCCAGGTGACAGAAGTCAATTCACTTTACTAATAGGCCTTCAACTTGTTGCCTACTGAAGGGTCAGTAGGCTACACCCTTGAAGTATGAGGTATGTGTCTTCAGAAAAACAGTTAAGAATTCCTGTAAACAGTAGTTTCTCAACCAAGATTGATTTTGATTCTCAGGGGACATTTGGCAATAACTATACTCATTTTTGGCTGTCACAGATGAGGAGAGCATATAACTAGCATCTAGTGGGTGGAGGTCAGGGATGCTGCTTAACAACCTACAATGGATAGGACAGTCTCCCAGAACAAAGAATTACCCAGCCCAAAATGACAGTAGTGCTGAGGTTCAGAAACTTTGCTCTAAGAAAATCTACCACTGATTTCAGGTCTTAAAATCTACCACTGATTTTAGGTTTTATCACTGGAAGACTCACCAGAAAATAAAAGTCAAGCACACATTCCAATGTATTACCCAGTAAATCACCTGTTCTAAAACAGAATGAGTTGCTTGGTTTAATGAACTTCTCTGTTCAAGCAAGCGGAGCTCTGAATCCTCTAAGTTCTGTTTGTGTCTCTGCCTTCTATTGCTATTGGATTTTTACAGATATTAATAATGTAAAATAGGTGGGAAAACCAAATTCCTCCTTAGAACCTGCACTTAATATAGTAGGGAACAACAAAGGCACATTTAGGAAACACTAATATATATTTGGGTACAAAAAAGACTGAAGTAGAATTCATTCTGCATTTCAGAGAGGCACAGGCAATTCAGGTAATATTCTGAATATTTGCTTTAACACTAGATTAAGAATCCGTTCTTATTATCATGAGATATGGAAGGGTTAACCCAAAGAAGGAGAAAAAGAGAGAGAGGAAAAGATTAGGCATTTGGGTATTTCTGTCCTCTTCTCAATTCACGTTCAAATCAACCATCAAAAGGTATCTGCACTTGCTCTGGGGTGACCCAACACACTGGAGTGACAAAAAGTTGGGGTACAAAATGGAGACTTCAGTGGGCCCTTAAGGCCTTCAAAAATTTTGTATACGTTCTCCTCTTTCTGCCTTAAATGTTTCCTCCTGACTTTTAGCCTAGTTAGTTCCTTCTCATGATTCAAGTATCATCATCTGAGAAAGGCCACTGCTGGTCACCTGTCTAATCCCTCCTTCACTTTCCCCCACCTCTATATCATTACCCTGGTTTCATCTCCTTCAGGGTACTGTGACTATCTGAAATTATTTTGTTGTGTACTACTGTCTGTCTTCCCACTTTATATAAATAATCTCTCTGAGGGCAGGGCAATTTTGTCTATTTTATTCACTACAATATCCCCAATATATATATAATAATTCCTGGCACTTAAGAGGGTTTAATAAATATTTGTGGAATGAATGAATAAACAAATTATCTCTAGCTCAGCTCAAATCCATATATCCAACAGTTTACCAGATAAATCTACCTGGAAAACCCACAGATGCCTCAAATGCCAAACACCCAAAACTAAAATGATCGTTTTGACCACCGCACTCCTGTATCTGTACTGAATCAATGCCTTATCTCAGTGGCATTCCCATCTACCTTAATCTTCATGCCAGAAAAATGGGTGTGATACTCCCGTTCTCCCTCTCTACTGCTCCTTCAACCCTATCAATCACCAAATTCTATCAATTTGCCTTTTTAACTCTCTCAAATGAAGTAATTCATTTTTATCACCACAGACATTACCTAGTAGAAGTAAGCCATCACTAATACTTTACCAAGAATGCTTCAACAGCCTTCTGGCTTCTCTGCCTCCACTATGGTCTCTTCTAATCTTTCAAGAATCTGAACTCTATTACCACTTTGACATAAGTCATCACTGCTTCCTCTGCTCTTAAGATAAGGTTTACTCTCCTTACTATGACCCAAAGAAGTCTCTGGATACCTCTTCTTCCTCATCAATATCTACTGTTCAACTCATACTCCAGGGTTAAGTGATACTAAACATGTTTTAGCTCCCTAGCCTCCAGGTCTTTGCACATGCTGTTTCCTCTCTGTTGAACAGTATTCCTTTCCCCTCCCTCCTTTTCAGGCTAACTTCTACTAATCCTTAAAGTTCAGGAAGTCTGCTTCGACTGACCCACCCCACCTCAAAAGGTGCTTTTTTCCATCTGTGCTCCCATAGCATGCTGAACTTCCTGATCATTTTATTCATAACTCTGTGTTATAACTGCTTTTTTTGTCATTTGTCTTACTAAGTACACTGGTCAGGAGGGACGAATGTTATACCTGTATGTCAAACTTCAAGGAAACAAATGATTCCATTGTAGCACAAAATAATAATTAAAAAAAAAAAAACTCGTTTCATGAGACTGTAGATACAAATGTTCCAAATTCATGTTATTTTCTGCTACTCCCCAGAATGCTTTTAGTGTGTTGGAAGCTAGCATCACAGACACAGCACAAAAACCCTAAGAAACAGGTGACAGAAATGCTGGTTGCAGAGTAGCCATTCTTAAGTACAGACAAGAAAAAGCTGCACAGGCAAGGTGGCAACAAAATCCTAGAGAAAGCAGTCAATCTGTGTTTTTCCAAATGTTGTGCTTATCTATCTACAGTTTAGTACTTTTTTAAAAACCTTTTAGAAAGTAATCATAAGCATGTGGAAGTCCCCAACTTTCAAACACAACTATGAGGATCCCTTTTGTAAATCAAGCAAATATTCATCCAATAAAATCTACTTCTTATTTCTGAAGATGAATTTTATATATGTTGAAATGACTTACTTCAGGAAACATGTGCCTAAACTTTTTAAGGTAAGTTTGATACTTGAAACAGAGGTTTTCAGTACAAATATTAAAAAGCCATTATGAAAGTGAGGCTGCAGGCCAATTTAGTCAGCTTGAGTTAATGAAAAATAAGTATTTGTCAGAAAATATTGCTAAAATGATTTGTGTCTTAGGATACGAACCATACCACCAAAACTGCCAAAAGGTACAAGAGAACTCATTGCCTGGAAAAATAATATCCAATTCATTTTGATTATGACATTTACTATACAGAAGTTTCTCAATTTACCAATGAAATGTTTACTGAGTTTCAAATATCTACATTTCAATTGCTGAGATTCATCTTTATAGAAACCCCTGAAGGCTTGTTATCTTAGAACTATTATTCCTGAGGCTGAAAAAGCAACAGAAATAAAAAAGGGAAAAAAGAAAATGGTTATGATATATAAATATCCTGTTTTTTAAAAATTTTTAGTTCAGTATGTTTGTAACCTCTAGCTTTGCTCTAAGGCAAGATATATGAAAATATATTTCAGTTGTAAGGCTTTCGAGATACAATTAAAGGTTAATCTAAGCTTTGAAGGTCCATAGGTAAGATTATAGAAGATTAGTGTTTCCTGGTCCAATAAAGACAATCCTTTGTAGCTTTTTATACGATTTTCAAGTATTAAAACAATGAGTATGGGATAGAAAGGATATTTCCTTGCCTGTTCTCATTTCAGATATTGGAGGAAATTACAAGGTGAGAAACATATACATAAATATAAAAAATAATGGTTTAAGTTTTGCTTCTAATATATAACCCTATGGACCTAAAAGTTTTGGTTAGCACAGTGGAATTCTATATAGCTGACAAGTTACTGTTCAAGAATTCGCCTTTCCAAAGTTCCCCCCTTTAATATAATAGTGATTTCTATAACAAGAATATTAGTCATATCCTATCATTATAGATATATACTTCTGTAATAATTTTCTTCAAATTCCTACAGGGTCTTCTCACTAACTGTCTTAAAAAAAAGAACTTACAGTCAAAGAATCTTCACCATCATTATGTCCTCTGTGATTACGAGCTCTCCCTCTACCATCAGAGATACTGAGCAAGTCTCTTCCAAAGGGTTCAGATAAACTTCTCATCATCTGTGGCATATTTTCTTGGTGTGCAAGAATGGACTCACTGTTGAAAATATACATAATCATGAAAGATTCAGTGTTGGAATTTAAATAGTAAGTAGGCAGTTAAATACTACAAAGAATTATTTTGGGCTAACATGTTTGTTAGATACAAGATATAGAATTATCTCATAAAGATCCACTATTAGATGGTTCCCTACTTACAATGGTTCAAGTTAAGGTTTTTTGACTTTACTGTGGTATGAAAGCACTACACATTCAGTAGAAACAGTACTTCAAGGATCCATACAGCCATGCTGGTTTTCGCTTTCAGTATAGTATTCAATAAATTACATGAGATATTCAACACTTTATAATAAAGTAGGCTTTATGTTAGATGATGTTGCCCAGCTGTAAACTAATGTATATGTTCTGATGATACTTGGTAGGTTAAGTGTATTAAATGCATATTTGCATTATATTGAAAATATAATATTTTCAATTTGCGACGGGTTCACTGGAATGTAATCTTCTCATAAGTTGAGAAACATCTGTAGTTATAAATAAAATTAATGAAAACCTGTTTTTATCCAATATAATTCATTTAAAGCATAATAAAAACCACACCTTTATCCCATACTGCATAAAAATAAATATCAACACTCTATAATCTGATGTTTACCCTTTTGTCACAAGTCTCATTCAAGAACCTATTTTTTTTTTTTTTTACCTTATCACAATGGTTTTCCAACTTTGTTCCAGTTGGACAGTTACTGACCCACTAATCAATTCCTTATTCCTTATTCTAGAACTTAAGGTACACCATGATTGAAGCTCACTTTACCAAGGCAATCTTATGCTTTCCTGCAGTCCAATGGAATCCCCTCTCCAATAGTCTGGCCTCCTTTTAGATTCTCCACTTCAGTTACATTCTTCTTAGGTCACCCTTCCCCCTTCTAATTTCAATCCTCTGATGTTATCATAAAGAAGCTAGAAAGTTTTTAAAAAAATTTTCTTGGCCAGGCATGGTGCCTCATGCTTGTAATCCCAGCACTTTGGGAGGCTGAGGCAAGTGGACTGCTTGAGGTCAGGAGTTCAAGACCAGCCTGGTCAACATGGTAAAACCCCGTCTCTACTAAAAACACAAAAATTAGCTGGGCGTGGTAGCATATGCCCATAATCCCAGGTACTCGGGAGGCTGAGGCAGGAGAATCGCTCGAACCTGGGAGGCAGAAGTTGCAGTGAGCCAAGATCACACCACTGCACTCCAGCCTGGGTGACAGAGCCAGACTCCGTCTCAAAAATAAAAAAGGAATTTTCCTTGCGGCTCCAGCTCAGAGGAAGCTTAAAAATTTTGTCTTCTGCTCATAAGTCCAAGTAGAAAGAGCTTTTCCTCTGAATTTCATAGTATTTATATACATAAACCCGTTCCAAAAGACCTCAGATTTACTCATACATTACCTTGGAGGTTAAAAAAAGTATAATTGTTCCAAGTGTGGGTTTAAGATTAGCAAACTGCTTAACTGGATTTGTACTTGTGTGTGTAGACAGATGTTTTCATTTGGCCTTGTTTAGGCATAATTTACATTCAATGAAATTTACCAATTTTAGTTGTGCAGTTTGATGAATTTTAAAAAGTGCAGTCATAACCTCCACCATAATTAAGATGTAGAACATTTCCATCATTCCAAAAAGTTCCCTCATCTCTTTGCAGATAATTACCTGCTCCGAGCCCCAGTTACCATGAATAGGCTTTCTGTCATTATAGTTTGGTCTTTTTCAGAATTCATATAATGGAATCACATAGTATGTCATCTTTTGTGTCTAGCTTCTTTCCCTTAGCATAATGCTTCTGTAATTCATCCATGTTTTTCCCTATTTCAGTTCATTCAGTTTTATTGCTAAGTTCATACATATATCAATATCATAATCACAAAACTGTCTTTAGTTTTTGGCTACTATGAATATTTATGTACTAGTCTTTGTGTATAGATAATTTGTCTTAAGTAAACACCTAAGAGCAAGGACTGCTGGGCTTGTATTAGAAGAGTATGTAAATTTTATAAAAACTGTGAAGTGAGAGTTACAGTTGCACTGCATTCTTGCTGAAATGTGGGATAGTCAGATGTTTAACTGTAGCCATTTGAGTCGTAGTGTCATAACATCTCATTGTGGTTTTATTTTGTATTATTTGTCATTCATATATGTTCTTTGATAGAACTGTCTTTTCAAATACTTTCCCCATTTTTAAAAATCAGGTTATAAGAGTTCTTTATATATTCTGGACACAGACTTTTATCAGATACAGGTTTTAAATTTTTTCCCAGTCTTGGACTTGCCTTTTTCATTCTCTTAACATGAATGTATTCAGCCAAACAACCATGAATCTTTGTCAGGTCTTCAGTTTTTACCACATTTTGCTAATGTGATTAAGGATTTTCAGAGGGGAAGATTATCCTGGATTATCCCAATGGACCCAAGGTAATCACAAGGATCCTTATGAGAAGGAGATAGTAGCGTCATAATCAGAAGATGTTACACTGCTGGCTTTAAAAATGGAGGAAGAGGCCAAAAGCCAAGGAACACAGCAGTCTCTAGACGCTAGAAAAGACAAGGAAACAGATTCACCCTTAGAAACTCCAGAAGGAATGTAGCCCTGCCAACACCTTGATTTAGCCCAGGGAAACCCATTTTGGACTTCTGATCTTCACCGTAAGACAATCTATTGTTTTAAGTTTCTAAATACGTGGTAATTTGTTATAGCAGCAATAGGAAACTAATGTAAGTTCTTAAATTTTAATTTTAAAATACACAAAAGTCTCACTTCTGTTTTAGAGTATAAGTTCTTCTAGACTAGGAACTGTATCTTCATTCATATTACCAACCTCTGTGCTTGACACACAGTATACATTATAAATGTTTATGGAGGGCTGGGTGCGGTGACTCACGCCTATAATCCCAGCACTTTGGGAGGCCGAGGTGGATGGATCACGAGGTCAAGAGTTTGAGACCAGCCTGGCCAACATGGTGAAACCCCGTCTCTACTAAAAGTACAAAAATTAGCTAGGTGTGGTGGCAGGTGCCTGTAATCCCAGCTACTCAGGAGGCTGAGGCAGGAGAATCACTTGAACCCAGGAGGCAGAGGTCGTGATGAGCCAAGATCGCACCACTGCACTCCATCCTGGGCAATAGGGTGAGACTCCATCTCAAAAAACAAACAAAAAACATTAAAAATAAATAAATAAATAATGTTTATGGAATTTGAACCATCCTATATATCAGATAGTCCCCCTACCATTTCTTGGCAAAATTACTAACTATTCTTAATTAAAGGCTCACCTTGGTGCTTTCTACAGAGAAAAATCTCCACTGCAACCAATATCTGCAGTCTTGAAGTTCTTCCTTAGTGACTTTTGATTTCAGGGGAGGGGAAACTCCTATTTAAACTATACTTGGTTTTCTCTGGCCCAAGTATTTTAGTACATGGGACTTACATGTCCTGACAATAGTTCCAAGGGCTTCCTGTGCTTCGGTTTCAGCTGCTGCAGAGTAAGACCACCTGTATATCTGAGAAACTACACCCTCAAATGAGGTTTATGCCATAGAAGCTTATGTCTTAATTGAGGCCATCCTGAATGTGGTCTCAAAATTTTGCAAATATCTATAAATATCTGTTTCTTATGATGCAGAAACAGATGTATAAACTTTTTGTAGATTTGTAGTTCATTTTCCTGTCTTTAGATGAAACCACCAAAACTGATGACTTAGAATGAGGGCAGTTTTAAATGTGTTATCCTTGTATTAGTTATCTATTGCTGTTGTAACTTAGCTTAAAACAACATTTGTTATGTCACAATTTCTGTTGATTAGGAATCAGGAGCAGTTTAGGTGGGTAGTTCTGACTTAGGACCTCTCTGTAGGCTGCAATGAAGTTATCAATTGAGGCTTTAGTCATCTCAAGTCTTGACTGGTGGAGAATCTACTTCCAAATTCCTTCACATGGCTGTTGGCTAGTCTCAAAAATGTGCTTCTAAGCTCATTCAGGTGGACCTCTCCACAGTGCTGCTTTACATCATGGTAACTTTCTCCAGCGTAAGCCACCATGTATGAGAGAACACCTAAGACAGAAGTCATGCTGCTTTATTTATTTATTTATTTAGAGACAGAGTCTTGCTCTGTCACCCAGGCCGGAGTGCAGTGGCGCGATCTCAGCTCACTGCAAGCTCTGCCTCCCAGATTCACGCCATTCTCCCGACTCAGAGTCCCCAGCAGCTGGGACTACAGGCACACGCTGCCACGCCTGGCTAATTTTTTTGTATTTTTAGTAGAGACGGGGTTTCACTGTGTTAGCCACGATGGTCTCGATCTTCTGACCTCGTGATCCGCCCGCCTCGAC
>NW_012118265.1:12232198-12233812 GCF_000951035.1 Colobus angolensis palliatus | reverse complement strand
AACCCAAATGTCCATCTGTGACAGACTGGATTAAGAAAATGTGGCACATATACACCATGGAATACTATGCAGCCATAAATACTGTTATTTTTAAGGAACATATCTGTGATAAGCAGAATGGTTCCCCTAAAGATGTCTATGTCCTAATCCCCAGAACCTGTGAATATGTTACATTACATGGTAAGGGGGAATTAACATTACAGATACAATTAAGATTGTTGTTCTGGTAACTTTGATTAGCCTTGATTATCCAGGAGGGCTCCTTTAATTAAAGATCCTTTAAATCTGGAAGAAGGAGGCATGAAAGTCAGAATGATGTGATGATGCCTTTTTCCTTCCCTTCACCTGTGCATTAAAACTGCAAGGATTCCCTTGACCTTCCAACTACTGAAACCCAAAGGTCATTCCTCTTCCTCCTTGAATTTCAGCAGCATGTATCTCTAACTTTGATGTATCTCTAACTTTGAACTCTGACTGATCAACTTCTTAATTGTTCCTTTTCCTTCTTGCCCTTTACAGAGCTTCTGAGTGTCACAGATAGGTGTCTGGTGTCTCAAAACGTTGATACTCTCAGCCTTGGGGCAGCCAGTGAGGACTGAGCCCTGGAGCTGGTTACTTAAGCTCCCATCAGTGTCTGTCCCTTCTTGAACCCCAAGTACATGGGCAAACATCTTTTAAAAATGAATGACATTAAAATGTTGAAAGTACTGCCCCCTAAAGACATGCTTTCTCCAGTTTTAATCCGTTATCTCTTCTCTTCCCTGTCCTCTAAGGACTACTTCAACTTGAACATGCTTAAAAAATCACTAGAGGTACTTATTAAAATTACAGATTTCTGAGACATACACCTGGAATTTTGATTCAGTATATACTAAGCATGGCCCATTAGTCTTCATTTTAGCAAGCATTCAATCTATTCAACAATATTGTCAGGAATCTGCATTCAATTTCTTCTTGTTTTAATGCAAACTATCTCCTTTATTTAACGAACACTTAATGAACACATATGTAAAAGGCACAGTTCCAGGTAGTGGGGATAGAGCCCTGAACTTTGGAGGTCTAAAGCTAATTTTCAATGTCCTATTGGTCAAGAAGTTGGTATACTTTCCAAAGTACTCAGAATATAAATTACAAATAATGATAAAGCTATGATTAAATATTTGCCTTTTTACATTCTAGTAACTCGAAACCTTATTATATTTCCACATTTTTTCCTTAGTCAGCTTTTCCTTTTCATGTCTCTATTTCTATTAAAGGCATAACCATTATACTCCAAGTCATCCAGGTTCAAAACTTCAGGTATGAGCTATTTGGGAGTTTTTAATCTGTCCTGTACTAGCTCCAAGAAATGGAAAAATGGTGAGAAACAATTCCATTGAAAGAATAGGGGAAGAGATAGTGCTCTAGAGTTCAGTCTCTTTCCATCAAGAAAAGCTGAGGATGGTTTACTTCTGAATTACCACTGCTTCTTGTATCTTTTTTTTTTTGAGACGGAGTCTTGCTCTGTTGCCCGGGCTGGAGTGCAGTGACCGGATCTCAGTTCACTGCAAGCTCTGCCTCCCGGGTTTACGCTATTCTCCTGCCTCAGCCTCCTGAGTAGCTGGGACTACAGGC
>NW_012118265.1:12225612-12231623 GCF_000951035.1 Colobus angolensis palliatus | reverse complement strand
ATCTTGGCTCACTGCAACCTCTGCCTCCTGGGTTCAAGCAATTCTCCTGCCTCAGCCTCCCTAGTTGCTGGGATTACAGGCGTCTGCCACCACGCCATACAAATTTTTTTTGTATTTTTAGTAGAGATGGGTTTTACTATGTTGGCCTGGCTGGTCTCTAACTCTTGACCTCAGGCAATCCACCCATCTCAGCATCCCAAAGTGTTGGGATTACAGGCATGAGCCACCACGCCTGGCTTAAATTGCTCTTTTCAATCTAAGTTCCAAAACAGTTCAGTCTTTCATTAATTCTAGAAATTGTTCTTAAATTACTTCCTTGGGTATTTACTATTACCTTGTTTCTATCTGTTCGCCTTCCTTGTCAAACTTTTCTTAAAGCATATTTTTCTCATCCTCTGTGATTCTGTGTTGAATGTTGGAAGAAATACCTTGGCTCAATTTCCAAGCTTATTAATTTACTCGTTGCTTGTGAACATTCTGCTTAACTCATTTTCTAAATAAATTTAATTTTCTGTATCTCTGGTTCTTCGTTAAATGGCTGCACTACCCTCTGACATCTCTAAAGATAATATCCTCTCCCAACTCTGAAGGTATGTCTTAAGTTAATTTTTGTGTTGTTATAGAGGAATACCTGAGGCTGCGTAATTTACAAAGAAAAGAGGTTTATTTGGGTCATGGTTCTGAAGACTGACAAGAAGCATGGAGCCAGCATCATCTTCTGATGAGAGCTTCAGGATGCTTCCACTTATGGAGGAAGGTGAAGGGGAGCCAGTATGTGCAGAGATCACATGGTTAAGAGTGGAAGCAAGAGAGGGGTGGAGAGGTGAAAGGCTCTTTTTAACAACCAGCTCTCTGGGGAAGCAATAAAGCTATAACTCACTTATCACTTCACCCTACCCCCCAGGGAGGGCATTAATCTATTAATGAAGGATCCACCCTCCCATGACCCAAACACCTTTCATTAGCTCCCACTACCAACATTAGGGATCAGATTCCAACATGACATTTTGAGGGTCAAATATCTGAGCTACAGCAAGATCTTTTCTTTTTTCTTTTCTTTTTTTTTTTTTTTTTGAAGCAGAGTCTTGCTCTGTCACCCAGGATGGAGAGCAGCGGCATGATCTCGACTCACTGTAACCTTAAACACCCAGGCTCAAGTGATCCTCCCACCTCAGCCTTCTGAGTAGCTGAAACTACAGATGTGCATGACTGTGCCTGGCTAATTTTTGTATTTTTTTGTAGAGATGGGTACCACTATGTTGCTCTGGCTGGTCTTGAACTCTTGGGCTCAAGCAATTCACCCATCTTGGCCTCCCAAAGGGCTGGGATTACAGGTGTGAGCCACCACACCTGGCAAGATATTTCTCATATATTCACATATTTAACATTTTCAAGGTTGTTCTTTCCTTCTTTAGTGTCCAAATTGCTATCTAATTTCCCTTCACTGAAGAACAACTTTAACATTTCTTGTTCTGTAGATATGATTGCAATAAATTCTCTGTTTTCTTTTACCTGAAAATATTTTATTTCATTCGTAATTCTTAAAGGAAATTTTCACAAGATAAACCTAGGTTGGTAGTTTTTGTTGTTTTTTTTTTCTTTCTGCAGATGTTATTGCTTTATCTACTGGCCTCTTGCTTTTGGTGATAAGTCAAAGGTAATTCAAATGTTTTCCTCTTGTATCCAGTCAATGTATCATTTTATCTGACTGTTTTCAAGATTGTTCTTTTTATCATTTGCTTTCAGAGGTTTGACTATGATGAACTTAAGCATGGTTTTCTTCATATTTATTCAGCTTAGGTTTACTTACACCTTCTTAATTCTTGAGAGTTTTATCTTTTACCATATTGGGTAATTTCTATTATTATTTTTCAACTAATTTGACGCCATTTCTTTCCCTCTTCTCCAATTACACCAAACATTAGACATTTCAATATTTTCATATAGATTTCTAAAGGGTTTCCCCCCAATTATTTTCTGGTTTTCAGATTAACTTTCATTTATCTATCTTCAATTTTAATGACTCACCTGTCATCTCCATTTTGCTGTTAAGCCTATCCAGTTAATTTTCTCTTTCAAATATTGTATTATTCTAGACCAAGCTTGTCTAATCTGTGGCCTGTGGGTCACATGCAGCCCAGGACAGCTTTGAATGCGGCCCAAGCCAAATTCATAAACTTTCTTAAAACTTTATGAGATTTTGTTTTTCAGCTCATTAGCTATCATTAGTATTAGTGTATTTTATGTGTGGCCCAAGACAGTTCTTCCAATGTGGTCCAGAGAAGCCAAAAGATTGGACATTCCTGTTAGACTTTCTATGGGTGGGGGGGTATATACCTAAAAAAGTATACATAAACACACGCACACACACTTTCTCTTTCTCTATGGAGATTCAATATCCTTTCGTTCCTTGCAAGCATATTTTCCTTTACTTCACTGGGCAAAATTGTAACGACTGCTTTAAAATTCTTGTCTTTTAATTCTAACATATGGGTCTTTTCAGGATAAGTGTCTTATTTTTTTATCTAGAGAATGGGTGACATTTTCCTGTTAAGTAATTTTGGATTGTATCCATACATTGTGGATATTATGTTGTATAGCGTCTGGATTTTGATATATTCCTCCAGAGTGTTTTTTAAAGTAGGTAATTAATCTGATTGTCCCTAAAGGTCAATTTCTGTCTCTCGTGTGGTAGCTCAAATCTCCATTTAGTTCATTTATCCTTATTAGCTGAACTGTTCTGAATCTGTCTTATGTGTATGTGGTTAAGCCTTAGATAGAGATTTGTACAGAATTTATTCACAGTATTTGGTGCTCACTGTTCTCTGGCTTTCTCCTTCTGGGGACTCCTCTCCCTCCCTTTCCAGCGACTGTGGTTATACTGAACTCTGTCTTTGGTTGTTAGGTCAAAAAGACTTTAAAGGTCTTCAAACAGTTCTAGTCACTCTACACGTAAGAGATGGGGCCTGCCTTTAGGCTAGACTTGTCTTTCCTTTTGTTCAACTGTTGAGACCTCTCCAGCAAGTATCTGCTTTTTGGTCATTCTCTAATGTCTTCTCCAGTAAGTTGTTTTTGTATTTCATCCTGGGCTTATAAAGTTAACTGCAAGACAGCTGGTCCAGCTGGAGCTCTGTTGGTCACAGCAGAAATGAAAAGTCTCCTCAAGATTTTAATTACACTGTTTTCTATAATCTTCTGTTTCATTAACTTTGATTCCTTATGTGTAGGTTCTTCTATTTGGTTAGCATAGCTTCTGTCTTTCATGGTGTCAGTTTTTATAAAATGTTTGAAATAATATATTTAGAATAAAATAAATTAATGAATGTCAGGAAATGAATAAAAGTAAAGCTACTTCCATAGATATGAATTGGGGGGAGTAGCTGTATGTGTACTTGGTCCTACAGTTTGGTTCAGTATCTGAGACTTCCATTTTCCATCTCTGTCTCTCAGACCTTGTATTGCCCTTTTATTTGTTTGTTTTTTTTTTTTTTTAAGTAGCTTTCCTGCTTTTACATGCTTCCCAAACTCTTACATTATGAGGGCGAATAGACTTACATCTTTTTTCTATCAAATTAGCTTCTCTAGCTAATTTTCTTGTTCTTCCCTTTGTTTCTTTCCCTTTTATTTCTTTTTTAAACAACATTTATTGTCTCACAGTTCTGGAGGCTGGAAGTCTGAGATCAAAGTGTCAGGAGAGTTGGTTTCTCTTGAGGCTTCTTCTCTCCTTGACCTGCAGATGGTGACCATCTCCGTGTGTCCTCACATTATCCTTTCTGTTGATTCCTTTATTTCTCAGATTCCCTGCAGCAAAATAGCACCTGGGGGCAATAATCTATCATCCAAAAGGGAAGTGAGGGGAAGAGTGGAGTGACTGCAAATTAGTTCTTCCCCTGTCATATACAGCCATTTTCAACTACTGCTTTAAACTAGCAACACAAAGGAGAAAAGAACATTTTGCTGCCGGAAATTACTAAGCAGACTTAAGGCCGGAAGGGAGATACAATTGGGGGAAAGGGAAGAAGAATATAAGAGGTCGACTGGCACTCAATCCATTAAAGTGTGTGTGCCTATTATTATTTGAACAAACTGTTCTCTATTAGATCCATTAGGAATAAGAAAAATAAATGTGTTCATTTTACCTTAAGTTATTCTCTGATGCTCTTGGTTTCTTTATGTACATCAGAGTTTCTGACTCGTATGATTTTCCTTCTCTGAAGAACTTCTTTTAACATTTCTTGCAAGGTAGGTCTACTGTCAACAAATTCATCAAATTTTTGTTTGTCTGAGAAAGTCTATTTCTTCTTGACTTTTAAAGGATAATTTTGCAGGGTACAGAATTCTAGGTTAGTGGGTTGTTTTTTTTTTTCCCCCCTCAACACTTTATATATTTCATGCCATTCTCTTCTTGCTTGCATGGTTTCTGAAGAGAAGTCAGACATAATTATTTTCTTTGTTCTTCTACAGGTTTTTCCAATCCCCCCCCCAGCTTCTTTCAAGATTTCTTCTTTAATTTTGTTTTTTTTTCTACAGTTTAAATATGACATGCCTAGGCTTAGTTGTTTTTTGTTTGTTTGTTTTGCATTTATTCTGCTTGGTGTTCTCTAAACCTCTGAGATCTGTGGTTTGGTGTATGATATTAATTTGGCGCTAATTCTTAGTCTTCATTTCTTCAGATATTGCTCCTGTTCCTTTGTACTCTGGTACTCCCATAATACCTGTTACACCTTTCGTAGTTGACTTACAGTTCTTGGATATTGTGGGGGTTTTTTTCAGTCTTTTTTTCTCTCTGATTTTCAGTTTTGGAAGTTTCTACTGTCATATGCCCAAGCTCAGAGATTCTCTCCTAAGCTGTTCATAGTCCACTGATAAGCCCATAAAAGGAATCCTTCATTTCTTTTACCCTTTTTTTTTTTGGACACAGAGTCTCCCTCTGTTGCCGAGGCTGGAGTGCAATGGCACGATCTTGGCTCACTGCAACCTCTGCCTCCTGGGTTCAAGCGATTCTCCTGCCTCAGCCTCCCTAGTTGCTGGGATTACAGGCGTCTGCCACCACGCCATACAAATTTTTTTTGTATTTTTAGTAGAGATGGGTTTTACTATGTTGGCCTGGCTGGTCTCTAACTCTTGACCTCAGGCAATCCACCCATCTCAGCATCCCAAAGTGTTGGGATTACAGGCATGAGCCACCACGCCTGGCTTAAATTGCTCTTTTCAATCTAAGTTCCAAAACAGTTCAGTCTTTCATTAATTCTAGAAATTGTTCTTAAATTACTTCCTTGGGTATTTACTATTACCTTGTTTCTATCTGTTCGCCTTCCTTGTCAAACTTTTCTTAAAGCATATTTTTCTCATCCTCTGTGATTCTGTGTTGAATGTTGGAAGAAATACCTTGGCTCAATTTCCAAGCTTATTAATTTACTCGTTGCTTGTGAACATTCTGCTTAACTCATTTTCTAAATAAATTTAATTTTCTGTATCTCTGGTTCTTCGTTAAATGGCTGCACTACCCTCTGACATCTCTAAAGATAATATCCTCTCCCAACTCTGAAGGTATGTCTTAAGTTAATTTTTGTGTTGTTATAGAGGAATACCTGAGGCTGCGTAATTTACAAAGAAAAGAGGTTTATTTGGGTCATGGTTCTGAAGACTGACAAGAAGCATGGAGCCAGCATCATCTTCTGATGAGAGCTTCAGGATGCTTCCACTTATGGAGGAAGGTGAAGGGGAGCCAGTATGTGCAGAGATCACATGGTTAAGAGTGGAAGCAAGAGAGGGGTGGAGAGGTGAAAGGCTCTTTTTAACAACCAGCTCTCTGGGGAAGCAATAAAGCTATAACTCACTTATCACTTCACCCTACCCCCCAGGGAGGGCATTAATCTATTAATGAAGGATCCACCCTCCCATGACCCAAACACCTTTCATTAGCTCCCACTACCAACATTAGGGATCAGATTCCAACATGACATTTTGAGGGTCAAATATCTGAGCTACAGCAAGATCTTTTCTTTTTT
>NW_012118265.1:12215594-12225562 GCF_000951035.1 Colobus angolensis palliatus | reverse complement strand
AGGCTGGTCTTGAACTCCTGAACTCAGGTGATCCATCTGCCTTGGCCTCCCAAAGTGTTGGGATTACAGCCGAGAGCCACCACATGCTGTACTTCTGTTACAATGTTTTTAGTCTCTAGCATTTTATTTTATTTTTACAATTTCCATTTCTCTGCTTATATCTGTTCTGGCATGTTGTCTGCTTTTCCCATTAAAGCCCTTAGCACATTAATCATAGTTTAAAAACATTCCTGGTCTGATGATTCCAATATTCCTTGCTAGAAATATGGTTTGGATATTTGTTCAGTTTCTTCAAACTGCTTTTTTGCCTTTTAATATGCCTTGTAATTTTTTGTTGGAAGTAGTACATATTTACTGGGTAAAGGGAACTGCAGTAAATAGACCTTTAGTAATGTAGTGATAAGGTGCTGGGGGAGGCAAAGTGTTCTGTAGGCATAAGATTAACTCACAGTCTTTTGCTGAGCCTGACCTTGGTTGGTAAACCTCAGCAGTGTGCCTTAGTCCTCCTCCAGTGTGATCAGATGGCCGGAGAAGCTGGAGTTGGGTATTTCCCTTCCCCCAGGTAGACTGGGCTTTGGTAAAAAAGTTTCTCTTGACTGCAGGCCTTGCTAAGAAAAATAGAACTCTCTGGCATATTTAATGGTTACTTTCCATCCCCCTCTGTTCTGCTGGAAGCATGAGAAGATTTTCTCCAATATTCACTGTGAGAACGTGGTAGAGCTCCTGCAGGTAAAATTCACAAAATTATGGGGGACCATGGAGTTTTTAACTCTGACACTTGTCCACTCTGAGTCTCCAGTAATTTGTCAACTACAGGTCAGGTTTTCCTACTACCCTCGCACTGGTTCATGAGGAGGTTTCTGTACCAGTTAAGTTGTGATTCTCTGGATCTGCCTATCTCCAATTATGGGGGCAGAGATTTGCCCTGTGACTTCATTTCTCTGCTAGATACAAGAAAAGTTGTTGTTTTCTCAGGTTGTCCAGTTTTTAATTTGTTACTAGCATGAAGTGGTAACCTTAAGCTTCTTACACTGAATATTATTATTATTTTGAGACAGAGTTTCATTCTGTCAGCTGGAGTGCAGTGGCATGTTCATGGCTCACTGCAGCCTTGACCTCCTAAGCTCAATCGATCCTTCCACTTCAGCCTCCTTAGCTGGGACTACAGGCATGCACAGCCATTCCTGGAAATTTTTTTTTTTTTTTTTTGTAGAGACAGGATTTTGACATGTTGCTCACGTTGGTCTTGAACTCCTGGGCTGAAGCAATCTGCCCATTTCAGCCTCCCAAAGTGCTGGGATTATAGATGTGAGCAACCGTGCCCAGCCACATACCAGACTCTTGTAGGATTTTTAATATGAATTTTTGTCTTGAGGGGCAAAGGAAATTTAAGACTATCATTCCTAGATTTCCTACCTGTTAAAAGTTTGAGAATCACTATTCTAGCAGAATTATATGCAATGAGCACTATGAAGAAGTTGTGACAATTTATAAATTAATTTTGATTTATAATCTCAGTGTGTACAGATCAATAGTACACACTGAGCAGCTCATGTTTTAACACATTAGAAGGCAGAAAGGGAGCTGTTATGTGTTTTCCAAAATCAAATCATGAGGAACAAAAGTTACTTTAAAGTTAAGAATTCAAAATTTGGTGTATGTATCACTCCACAAAATCTTTTCTTTTTCCTTTTTTTTTTTAAGTTCCAAGGTACATATGCAGGATGTGCAGATTTGTTACATACGTGAACATGTGCCACGGTGGTTTGCTACACCTATCAACCCATCATCTAGGTATTAAGTCCAGGATGCTTAAATTGACCAAAAATATATACTTCTTTGATATAAAAATAGAATTACTAAATACGAGACTGATAAGATGCTGTGGTTAAATTGTTAATTGCTTAAAATACTTAAGTAAAAAGTAATTAAAATCTGTAGTTTTGAATTCAAATATATTCAGTTTCAATGTTTACCTTATTATGACAGTGCATCTTAAATGTTTCTTCAGAAAAGTAAAAGGAAATGTTAAAAGTGATATTTTAAAATTTGGTGTTTTGTTCCATACTTGGAATTTTTAAACTTTGGTTTCTTATTATGTCTCAAGGCTAAAGTTATTTTACTGAAAATTTACATCACAGTATATTCAGATATACTTTCTTAAGCAATATCTGTTACTTGGTTAAAAACACAAAGGTTAAAAGCTAGCACTTCCTGGCATGCAGTTTTTTCAAGAATACTACCTTTCTCTCACATCTGTATTCGCTAACAATATGCATATTGTTAAGTAAATATGTATAGACAAGAGGATTTTGAGGTTAAATGGTTTTGGCATCCTATACCCTAAAAAACATTGATTATGTAGTATGAAAGTTTATAAACATGTAGTATGGTCCAGAATTTTCTATTTGGTACGAAACAGGAACTCTGAATCTTCTGAGCTACAAAAATGTAATTCGGATCGGGCAAGTCTACAAATAATAACTATGTTACCACTTACCACCTATTGGAGATAGAAAGCTCAGAAGCAGGCTGGCAAATCTGTCAACCTTAATTCTTTTTTTTTTTTTTTTGAGAGGGAGACGGAGTCTGGCACTGTCACCTAGGCAGTGATATGCATTAGCCATTTTTCCTAATGCTCTCCCTCCCTCTTCCCCACTCTACTTTCTATTTGAAGGTACAGAGTTTCAAGTAGTTCTAAGATGCATAAATGAGTTACCTATGGAACATTTTCTAACTCCTACCTCAAAAAAACAGATTATTCTAAAGTATTTGTTACACCTTTACAGTATGTTTGAAATATTTCATAATAAATATAACTGCATGAGGTTAAAGGATTTCATACCATCTGATGTTTTAAAATAGGCATTTCAAAAGGAGGTCCTTTTGCTTAGAGCTCCAAACTCACTGGACATTTACAGCTTAGAGTATGGTTAAAGTATGGAGACTAAAATGCTTGTTTCCATTAATACACACTTACTTAAGAAAACCAGTCAACTTTTCCTTTAGATATGTGGATGTGATTTGACTACAATGAAGAAAAGTATTTCAAGAAATACTAAATTTGTTCTTTGAATAAGGAAGTGCTAAACAGCTATTACTTTTCTACAGAAACAAAACTTAGTAAATCAATTTTTCTCATTGCATTATAATTGGGCTAAAAATTAATCAACTAAATACGGCTCATTTACAATTTGCCCAGGTTTTTCTTTCTTTATATACAGGTAGGGGAATATTTAAATGTTTATTTGAATATGCATATGTTCAGCAAATGCTAAAAATTTTATTTTTTTGAGTGACATAAACAAATGACTGCCTGTTGGAAGATGCAGTAAGCAACAGTGAGCCTATAGTTTGGTGTTTGCACCTGTCTGAACCATTCAGGAATAAATCTGGCTGAAACTTCTAGTGAATTTAATTCATGTCTACCCAGAACAGCAGCTGCTTGGAGATACGGCTTTAATGTTTCTTTTGTCCAAGTTTAAATTCACTTTGATCAAAGCTAAAAAAACCTGTATGGTAGCACAGAGTTGTTTTAACATTTTTAAAATTAACCTAGGCTTTTCTTCTCAAATGAAAAATTTTAGCCCATTCATAATGTTCTCTTTTGAAAATAAACATTTCATTCTTCTAGGAAAATAAATTGGAAATAGGTTTTAAAAAGCCCATACTATACCAGCTAGTCATTTCTTGTACACAAAAGAGTCTAAGGTAATAATTTGAAAATGTTGTTAAACATTTATGTGAGAAATATGCTTTGTATGTTCATAGGATGCAATATTTTGCAGACTCTAAAGTCACGCTTTAGTGAATATCTAAAGACTAGGAAAACGTTCATGGTGTATGTTGCAGAAAAGCACTGAATAATTAACCATAAAGTGTGGTCGAAATTTTGGAAAATAAAAATCCACATGTGGACATTTGAAACAAACTACATCAAAATAATGAGTTGTATTATTTCTGCTACCAAACTTTCTATACTTTGCAGATTTTCCATGAGGATGTATTTTCATTTAGGTCAAGAAAAATGTACTTTTACTTACTATGATAATGACTATATACTACCTCTTTTAGAATTGCTGACACAAACCACAGCCAAACTGAATAAACTTTGGTCTCAAACATACTTTTTCTATTCTATATTATTTACCTGCAGCATATATCACGAGCTAGCAAAAATAAATTGTTGCCTACTTCCCCTTCAAAAGCGTTTATGTCTTAACTCTTAGATTGATTCCAGGTCACTTGGGAATGATTTCAACGTAGTGTATGTACGTACGTACGTGTGTTTAAGGGCTGGTAATGTCTTCCTTTAGAACAATGTTTTTAAAACTCTTTCTCTCTCTCTCTCTCTCTCACACACACACACACACACTTATTCTGCCTAAGTTACACTTCTCTTTCATCTATGTAAGAATAAAGATACTTGTGCTTCTAAGTAAAGAGCATTACCTATGACATAAGGTTCTCAGATAAAAGGTTCTCAGATAACTGACATGGCAGGCTCATTCATTAAGGGAAATTCCTCCCTTACATTATACATGGTAGTGGCAAAAGCTTAGCCAACAGATGGTTATGGTTCTCTTGATCGTAAAGAAATGTTCCCTAGTTTCAATGAGGTCTATAAGGAAAATAGAACAGAAGATCCAAGTTTTGATACTAGAAATAATGCATGTAACATTTAAAGAAGGCTCTTGAGGGTAGGGGCCAAGACATCTAAAAATTTAAACGAGAACCCACAGGGTTGGGCCTATAGTAGAAACTGAAGAAATACTTAAAGAATGAATTACATTTCTATTAAGCAATTCAATTTTTCCATTGTCTTGAAGTTCTAAGTGTTGGTGTGGCAGAAGCCTTTGATATCAAAAGAATTGTGGAAATGATTATGCTCCCCTGATATTTTATAAATATTTTGCTCCTTTTTCATGGATATTTACAATATTAATTGGCACAAGTAGGCATTATCTTCTGGGTACATGCTACTGTATGACATTTTTGACCAAGCAACCATGTCCTAGTCATGCTGTGCTCCCTGGCTCCTAATTCAGTGGTGTTTACCTCATGAACCAAAGAATGCCCCAAATGAATAGTATACCTTAGTAATCCTTTCAACTCAAGGCTTACAGTGTCATTCTTTCAAATATGATCTTATAATTTGCAAAGTTTATTTATAAGAAATTTATATATCAAAATATTCCTAAGAACAATTATAGTAGGTAATTTCACAGTAGGTATTCAGGGTCTTAGAATAAAGTGGGACCTTGAGAAATCAGTAACTTAAATTTTAGCTGAGTATTCTCAAGCTACTTTTATTAACAATATGTTTAGAATGAGAGGTATACGTGGGAGAATATTAACTAGTCAAGTTGTGACAATTTGGCGAAGACTCTACCTCAGACTGTATGTCTGAAACAAATATTTAAGTATTTAAGTAGTAACCTTGAATACTGTTTCCAAAAGCTTAACAAGGTGGTTTTATTTCCTACAATGAGAATGTTTTCCATCAATAAAAAAGTTAATCCACATCTTGTACATAGAATACATTCACTTTGAACTCCATCAGTGGATAGGACAAAGCAATGTCCTTTAATAAATTCAACTACTTCCAAGTATAAAATAAATACAAATTTGTAAAAATTTTTAAAATTGAGATTATACATATAAGGAGACAGAAGAAGTAACATCCTGTGAATACATGCAGTATTTTAACCAAATACTGGTCATCAGATATATGATGCTCATATGGAGAGTTGAGAGGCTTAAAGAAGAGACAATAATTTATGATTAAACATTAAGCTTGGCTGGGCATGGTGGCTCATGCCTGTAATCCCAGCACTTTGGGAGGCTGAGGTGGGCGCATCATGAGATCAGGAGTTCGAGACCAGTTTGGCCAACATAGTGAAACTCCGTCTCTACTAAAAATACAAAAAATTAGCCGGGTGCGGTGGCGGGCGCCTGTAATTCCAGCTACTCGGGAGGCCAAGGCAGGAGAATCGCATGAACCCGGGAGGCAGAGGTTGCAGTGAGCCAAGATCATGCTACTGCACTCCAGCCTAGGTGACAGTGCCAGACTCCGTCTCCCTCTCAAAAAAAAAAAAAAAAAGAATTAAGGTTGACAGATTTGCCAGCCTGCTTCTGAGCTTTCTATCTCCAATAGGTGGTAAGTGGTAACATAGTTATTATTTGTAGACTTGCCCGATCCGAATTACATTTTTGTAGCTCAGAAGATTCAGAGTTCCTGTTTCGTACCAAATAGAAAATTCTGGACCATACTACATGTTTATAAACTTTCATACTACATAATCAATGTTTTTTAGGGTATAGGATGCCAAAACCATTTAACCTCAAAATCCTCTTGTCTATACATATTTACTTAACAATATGCATATTGTTAGCGAATACAGATGTGAGAGAAAGGTAGTATTCTTGAAAAAACTGCATGCCAGGAAGTGCTAGCTTTTAACCTTTGTGTTTTTAACCAAGTAACAGATATTGCTTAAGAAAGTATATCTGAATATACTGTGATGTAAATTTTCAGTAAAATAACTTTAGCCTTGAGACATAATAAGATACCAAAGTTTAAAAATTCCAAGTATGGAACAAAACACCAAATTTTAAAATATCACTTTTAACATTTCCTTTTACTTTTCTGAAGAAACATTTAAGATGCACTGTCATAATAAGGTAAACATTGAAACTGAATATATTTGAATTCAAAACTACAGATTTTAATTACTTTTTACTTAAGTATTTTAAGCAATTAACAATTTAACCACAGCATCTTATCAGTCTCGTATTTAGTAATTCTATTTTTATATCAAAGAAGTATATATTTTTGGTCAATTTCTGAATAATTAGTAAATCAGTAGAGTTTGCTTATATTGAATAACCTTGACTGTGAACAACATAAGCAACTCTAATGGACTATTTAGAAAATGGTAATGTTCTGATTAGAAAATACCAATATCAACAATGTTATTTGTTGAATGCAATTGATAATTACTTTCAGCAACCAACTAAATACCAGATTGACTACAAGAAAGAGAATAAAGGACACCAACTCACCATTAAACAATATTTACTCTTTTCTATGACCTGACACAATGTTAGCAACAGGGATAATATTTATATAAAAGAGAGTGAGCATGGGCTATGTGTTTCACATCTCTATGTTCCTAAGGTGTGGGGATGATTAATTAAGGAGTTTGTCACTTTTATGAATTCTTTATGTTTGACTTAAGAAATGGATACTCATTTTGTTTGGGAGTTGAGGTAAAAGGTGGGAGGGTCAAATCGATTACCTGAAATAAACATAAACTCACATTCTTTTTCTCCCTTATCCCCAAAAGTGTGTTAAATATAATTCACTGTGGAGAAAAGAAATTGTTAAGTGTGAATCAATTTTATAAAGTCAACTGTAATATGGTGATAATGAAAGATGGTAGTCTGTAAGCAGAGTTCTGGCCACAGTTTTGGATATTTAAAAGGTCTATGCAAAAGCTTTGTGATGAATAAAGGAGACTAGGCTTAAAAAAAAAGTTAACTGCAACAATTTTACCTTAAATTTTTATGATATGGCTCCCTGCATTTGAAAAAGGCTATAGATAGTGATAACTGAAAGAGTAACTGATGGTCCTTTCCATCCTAAGCATGGAGGAAGAGTTCTTCTGTATGTTACTATTTGTAGTCTGTTACTATTTCTGACCCTGACTCTTGAATTCATTGCCTTTGCTCAGAAAGAATCACCCAAGAGTTTAAATTACACTTCTGCTAGACATTTTTTAAAGAACATATTATACTCATTACACATTCAGTTTCGTTAAGGATAGAATCCTTAACTATAACAATGAAGGATATAAAACAACTTTTGGTATAATCAAGGATATAATACAACTCAAAAATTGTCGATCATAATCTTCTTAGCTGTTACCCATTGTACGATGTCATATTCACATACGAACAACTTCAACAGCTCAGTAATCTATGGATTTGTAGTACTGTGATTCTCTGGAAAGCCAGAGCTTATATAATACAAAATAATAAAATTGTGGGTTTTACAAAATAATATTCTCTGGCTCAAATATTCTTTTTTTTTTTTGAGACTGTTTCACTCTTGTTGCCTAGGCCGGAATGCAATGGCACGATCTCGACTCATTACAACCTCCACCTTCTGGGTTCAAGTGATTCTCCTGCCTCAGCTTCCCAAGTAGTTGGGAGTTTGCGTCACCATGCCCGGCTAATTTTGTATTTTTTTTTCTTTTTTAGTAAAGATGGGGTTTCACCATGTTGGTCAGGCTGGTCTCGAACTTTTGACCTCAGGAAATCCACCCACCTCAGACTCCCAAAGTGCTGGGATTACAAGTGTGAGCCATCATGCCTGGCCTCTGGCTTTCCAAAGAGAGAATCACAATAATACAAAAATTTAAACTTGTTAAAATAACACTGTCCATATCCCAACAGCTCCTAAACAAGTTAACTAAAATGGCACAATAAATTTGCCTGAGTTCCTGTATGCCTTAATAAATAATCTTCAGAAAAAAATTATTTATTTTTCTATATTAATCATTTCATTTCCCACTGTTCATTATCTTTTTAATTATTAATGTTATTTTGCTTTAAATCAGTACTAACACATTTAGGTCAATCATTTATTTAAACAACATTGGCTAGGCACAGTGGTACATGCCTGTAATCCCAGCATTCTGGGAGGCTGAGGCAGGCAGATCACTTAAGCCCAAGAGTTTGAGACCAGTCTGGGTAACATGGCGAAAACCTGTCTCTACAAAAAAAATTAGCAGGGTGTGGTGGCTCCCTCCTGTGGTCCCGGCTACTTGTGAGGCTGAGGCAGAAGGATGAGCGTGGGAGGCAGAGGCTACAGTGAGCCCGCCCCTGCACTCTAGCCTGGGCAACACAGTGAGATCCTGTCTCAAACAAACAAACGAACAAATAAACACAACACACCCCCCACAGATATTGTTTGATGTGCAATAAACTGTTATTTTAAGACCTTTTTAAAAAATGCTCTCCAAATTGCAAACCTAGAAAATTTAAGGGATCAAAATAAACTAGACATGAATTCAAAATTCAAACTGGCAAAAAACACTTGGGCTAAAAAGTATTACAAATTTCCCCTCTTAGGGATACAACTAGACTATGTCAATATGTTTGTAACAATGGCCAAAGTTATAATTAAGAAAAAAAAACCCCAAAAACCCACTACTCAAAAATAAATCATAGTGAAACTAATTTCTGGATGCCTTCTTCCTAGGGCATCACATTAATTCACTGGGAACCTTCATAAGGCAATGAACGGCACTTGCTTACCTGAGGTGTTAAACACACACCCGCCCCCCGCGCCCCCCACTATCAGCTCCCTGTACTATTTTTAGTTTTGACAGAAAGAGGAGTCCCTTCACAAACAAGGTTAGCTCTGTAACAAAGCGAGCAAAGAAAACAGTACACTTGGCAACGTCCAACAACTTCGAAGAGAGAGCACAGGTCTCCAACTTTGTTGTGCTCTCATAGGCACATTCCCCACTCACATGGAAAATGCTGTTTTAAAAACTTCCCCTTTTCAATGAACTGTCATGCTATAAAATATTACCTGCTCCTATTTGCAATTTTAAGGGGAGCTATAAAATATTCCCTGATCCCATTTGAAATTATGTGAACATAATTCTCACCATAAGTTTCACCGAGATGGCAGTTGTCACCTGCAAAGCCCTTGCGGTGGCAAAGGCCAACTCTGCACATAGGAAGCCATGGCGGACACCCAAAGTCCGGCCAAGTGGAGAGCAGCAGGCTCCTCGGGAGTGTGAGGGAGGGAGGCTACTAAGACTTATTTCCACCTCCTGCTCCCAAATCCTCCTCCCTGCATCTGGGGCCCTCAACTCTCTGTCTACCTCACGTCCTCAACCCTCCTCCCCCCGACCTCACGCCCCCAAACCCTCCTCCTCGCATTGCACGCC
>NW_012118265.1:12157394-12214727 GCF_000951035.1 Colobus angolensis palliatus | reverse complement strand
CCTCACACGCTAAACCCTCCTCCCCCCACCTCACGCTTTCAAACCCTTCCCCTCACCTCACGCCCTCAACCCTCCTCCCCGCACCTCATGCTCCCAAACTCTTCCCTCCCTCACCTCACACCCTCAACCCTCCTCCCACACCTCACGCCCTCAAGCTCCTTCCCCCACCTCATGCTCTCAACTCTCCTCCCCCCACCTCATTGCCTCAACTCTCCTCCCCACACCTCACGTCCCCAAACTTCCCTCTGCCCACCTCACGCGTCCAAACCCTCCTCTCTTCATCTCATGCGCCCAAGTCCTTCTCTTACCTCTCTCACACACCCCTAACTCCTCCTCTCCCTTCACTCCCAGGGCTCTATATCCTCGTCTCTTTCAAACCGCCTCCAGAGTTACCCCGAATTCTCTCTCGTCCTCTAAAACTTCCTTTTCCCTTAAAATAGGTCCCCTCAAAATTCCTTAATTCCCGCGCGACCGCGGACTCCTGGCTCCCATAACTCACGAGAAGAAGGGGTCATCCTCAAAACTGCTGCTCAGCATCCTGAACATTCTGGCTCTATCTTGGGCGGCGGCAGCCGCGGACAGATTGGAAAACCGATGTTAAGTAGCCGCGGCCGCGACCAGAGCCTGCCTCCAGCACTGACGACGCCTCACTCGCTGCGGAGACGGTGCCCGCCGGGAAAGGAGGTGCGTGACGCCAAGGTGCTTTCCCATTGGACGTTGCTCTGTGACGTCGCCAGGACGAGGCGGAGAGCAATGCGCGGCTGCCCTGGCAACCACAATCAACACAGTGGAGGCGAGAAGTTTGGCCTTGAGCCGGCCGGGCAGCTTTTCACCAAGGCTCCGGTGGGATGGGATAGCTTGTTCTCCGGGCTGCAGGAACCAAAACGTTAGACCACCCTTTCTGTGACCTTGGCCATGCCGCCCTCAGTTCCGAGCCGCAAGTCTTTTTTTTCGGGGAAAATGAAAAGGGGTCAAGATTGGGACCAGATGACACCCAGTGTCCCATTCAGCGGTCGCATTCTGTCATCCACAGGAATTAGTCCTGTATCCGAAACATTCTCTGGTAGTCAAAAGCTGTGAACAAATAATGAGAAAAAAAAATGTGCAAAACGTTTTTTAGTACAGTTAGCAAATAGTTCTTGAAGGAAATGGGTTGAAGCCTATCAAACTTTTTTACCTCTTGTGAGTTTGAAACTCAAAGCAATAATGTTTCCCAAAGTGGGAAACGCTTAAGTGATATGTAGACCTAGTATTAAAAAATAAACAAGAAAGCTGCTCTCTTTTCGGTTGTCTTTCTGTGTCTCTCTTTCAAAGATCAAGTCTCACTTTGATTCTGATATGTTTTTAACACTTCTCCAGCATTTCTTAACAGCAGGATTCAGGCCTGCAGCAAGCAGCCGTATCCAACTAAAATTCCACTACTATGTATTTTTGTTTGCATTATATTTAGCAGGGAGCTTTCTATTTATGGCAAGGAAACTGATTTTAAATTTAAAGCAATGCTATACATTAAGAGCTAGATTTTGCATTTTTAAGTGAAAAAGTAACCTATCGAATAGAACAGGTGGGATTTGGATATGGTGGGGCGGGGGGTTAGGCAGAGCAGGGGAGGGGAACATCATGATAGTGGTACTCAAATTACTATGTTTTAGAAAACACTATCACGGGGCCTTTCAGGAGCCTAGAGACAGATGGAGGAGAAGACAGAAGAGAGATTAAGTAAGGAGAAGAATGGTAAGAGTTTAAGAAAAGAGAAAATACATCTTGCATGTCCACCCTTAATTCAGTGGGCTCCCCAGCTTCTCTACAGGGCTGCTTTGCAGAGATAAAGGGGCATCCATAGCTCATCAGGGCCCCCTGGGATCAGGCCAGAGGGGTGGCACTTTGCCAGCATGAAGAAGTGTGCAGGGCCTGATTTGGAGGTGACAGGAGTAGTCAGGGGTTATTTTGAGAGCTGGAAATTTAATCCTTTGGACCTTTTACTCCCCACCCCCCTTTTTTAGCCGAGTTCTCTGCCAGCTTCCTTCCCCTGAGGCTAGTAGCACGAGGTAGGGCAGACTTCACAGCCCAAGATGAGATGGCACAGCCCATCCAGGGAAGAGGATATTTTCTTTTCCTCTGGACTCAGAATAAAGCTCTGAGAGCATATATACAAAATTTCTAAAATTTCTAAATAAATTTCAAGGCAAACAAAATTGTTTTACAAGACCTTAAATTGTTATCCTCTTTAAAATAGTACAAGCACAAGATGTGAAGGAGGACACACTTAAAAAAAAACTTGAAATGGAGTAAGTTATGTGATAAAAGATAGTATTAAAATAGTTCTGGATAAAGGCCAAGTAAATTTGTAATGTTACCCTCTAGTTTCTATGGGAATTTTTTTAGAATCATATTGTTACAAAAGCTTTAGTCCAGGCACAGATTAGTTAGGGAATTAGCTGAAGCCTGTGAAAGCAGTTTGGATCTAATGACAAATGCAAAAAAAAAAAAAAAAAAGGAGGGCACAGGAGAGTTGGCACTGAAGAGACCTTGACATCATTTTCAGAACTGATGGGTAAGAGGTGGAAATTAAAGAAAGGGTGGGTCAGGAGAGAATGAATACTCCAGCATGGGAGGAATAGAGAAGCAGAACAGGACTGAGAGGAGAGGGTCCTGGACTTGGCTGTAAATATCATCATAATAGCTAATATTTTTTGAATGTGTGCCAGGCACTGTTGTAGGCACTCCATATGCACTACCTCATTGAATCCTCATTAACAGTTTTATGTAGTAGAGATGGCTCTTATCCCCATGTATAGATGATACATTCAAGACACAAAGAAGCTGAATAAATTGCCAAGGTTCACACAGCTAGTGATTGAACTGAGCTGGGTACCTGAAGCTTTCCTCGGTGAGTGCTGGGTATATGGTATGTGAGTCATGAGTCATACTTAAAAGATGCAGGATGAAAACTGGTAATCATTTTTCAAAATCACGCTGACAAGCTAAGCGGACCCAAACTAAAAAGTACAAAATTCAGTGGGAATATATTCAAATCACATAAATTCAATTCCACAAATATTTATTGAGTGACAACCCAGTATTGGGGACTGATCTACAATCTTAGGCATCATTGCACAAAATGGACAAAAATCTCCTTCCTGGAGTTTATGTTCTTGTAAGGACAGACTCAAAATAAACAAAATAGAAAACAGTATATTGTAAGGTGATAAGTGTTAGGCAGAAAAGCTGATCAGGGCAAGGAGTATGGAGAAGTGCAACTATAAATAGCAAGTTTTGTGTATGCCTTACTAAGGGGAATTTAAGCAAAGACCCATAGGAAGGAAGTGGATGTCTAGTGGAAAAGCATTCCAGACCAGTGAAATCCTAAAGTAGCATTTGAGCATTTGCCTGGTATATATAATGCACAGTTCTACTCATATGTCTTAAAACTCACCTTCCGAGTGAGGAATGAGATGAGCCAAGTAAATTGAAAAATTGCCTAATAGTATAATAGCTCTCATTTACACTTCATATGTTCCAAGCATTGCACTATAGTGTTTCACATATAATTCACATATAAATTTCTCATTTAACCTTTATAGCAACCATGTCTAATATTATGTTTGTCCCTATATTACATATAGAAAAGTTGGAACCCAGAGAAATTTGATAATTGAATTTTGATAACTGATTTGAAAGTTGATAATTTGATTAAATTTTAATAATTAAAATTTGATGTCACTCAATTTAAACCCAGATTTGTCTTACTTCAAAGCCTATATTCTCACTACCATCCATACTTTGCCTCCCTATTTTAAAAATTAACTATTTATGGGGCAAATATTTGCAGTAAACACTTTTACATATATAATCTGTAACTACACTGTTGCCTAGGTTTCATTTGGAAGGACACTGACTAAGGAAATACAGAGAAAAGCATGAAACCCAAGCCAAGTCTGCAACTCTATTAAAAGCACCAAGACTTCAATATGTAAGTGATTTCATGTTTCTTTCATTGATTTATCAAATACTTATTAAGGACTAGTAATATCCCAGACATTATTCTAGACACTGAGGTTACAAACCTCCCTGGCCTTTTGGAACTTACATTCTAGTGGACAGCTCTTTCCCCAGCTAATTTTACAAATACTGTTGTTACACTACCTCAGAATTTTCGTAATGTTTCTGAAGACATTATCTCATGTGCCCAAAATAAAATAAGCAGGCTCTTGAGTGCTGAACTTTTAACTTAATTATAGATTTCCAGAGCCATGAGTACTAGGCCATTAGAAACACCTTTGCCACAATTAAGTTCAATGTGTCTAGGGTTTTGTTTGTCCTAATCCCTTTGTCTCAAACAGTGCATAGAGGTCCTCTGAGAATGAGATGCCACAGCGAACTCACAAGGGGTTATGGGACAAATTTTGAGAGAAACTTGGCATGCGTTAGACATTGTGCAATGTGCTAGTTTAGGGCAGTTCGTATATTTCAATATTAGTTTGCACTACATTGTTTTAGATGATGTCATATCATTGGAAAGGTAGGTTTTTGAAAGTTACTATGATGAAAATGAAGTGTCTGTCAATGTGTAACAGTAAAGATTGGCGGCAACGTTCAGTCTGTTTCTAAGATTTGAAAAATTGTGCTGTGCTAGGCAGGCACCCATCTGTTAGTACGATTATTTAAGAGTTATACAAAAATATGTTTCTTTCAATTTTTGTGCATTATTTTTTGAAGTTACTAAGTTTTTAGGTCAGAAATATGCTGTTTGTATCTACATCATACAACAATGGACCTATTCAGTATTTCTTTAGACCTAGGGGGCACAATGAAACAATTACTGAGGAACTAAGGGCTCATGAACTAAGATAGTTTGGGGACCTCTCTCTAACCCCACAAACTTTCTTTCAAATTAAAAAGAAATTTAAAATATCATGCATTCATTTTCTAAGAAATATATGTTTCATTTTATTTTTCACGTTTATCTTCTTTCCAGTCAGCTGACTTACCAGTCCTCTAATAGCTTTGCTTTATATCCTTTTGAGAGATGGGAAAATGGTGCATAGCAATTAAGTGACCTATAAGAGCACAGATCCCAAGGTCCTCAAACTCCCAGTAGGGCTGCCTCTAGTCCATATGGCATCTTTGCTCAAATTAGGAAAAGTGCCTCCCTCTCATGATACTTCTATTAACGAGAAATTTGTCTTAATAAATATACAAGGCTGTAATGTATATGATTTGACTGGTGCTCGCTTAGGTGTTGTATACATGTCCATGGCAGCGCTGTTCCTAATCTTCAATTCTTTCCACTACATACGAGTTAATTGAGTGCCAAGCTTCATCTCCAAACTCATGTGCAAGAAATGTAATTTTATTTTCCTGCAATCAACCTTAACTTACCTTCTGGGCTTACATTCCACTGGGAGTCATTCCCATTTCCTCTTCCAGGGAGACAATGCCAAGGTGTAGTTGGTTGCTAGCCATGCTGCATTCCTAAAGTCATCTTTATTGCCCTCACTGGGTAGGGCCAAGGGCACTAAACATCTCACTATGTGTGGCACAGTCTGGCACAATGAATTGTCCTTCCCTAAATAGCAGTCCTCTCCTTTTAAGAAATACACTCTAGAGCAAATGTTTCCTCCAGTGAAGCAAAAATTTAAAGAAGAATTGAGTTAACAAAGGAAAAAAGTGGCAGACTTTTAAAGTCGTATTTACTTTTGCAGCTTTTATCTGTAGATGTGTATGCCTATGACTAGTGGTTTATTTTACACAAATTATAATTAAGGCATATTTTAGTTTGAAAACTATTGAGTAAATACCACTTTTGGGGGGGTTGGTAACAACAGATTGGCTTTAGTGAAAAGATGCTAGAGGCAAGAAGCTGGAGCTTTGGGCCCTGGAGTTGGATCTTAGAATTCAGGTGATAGTGAGGGAGTTGTAAGAATTCAGGCAGTATGAGGGTGTATGTAAGCAGAGGAATGTTCTGTTTCAGTGATGGATGGGCAAAGGGGGTGAGGATGATGACAGAAAAATCTGGAGAGGAAGTCAAGATCTGCTACTGGATCATGGCTGAGCCAAAGATTATACTGTTGTTTAATAAGCGTAGGCAAAAGTTTTGGCCTTTCCCTCATTTCTTTGATGTATATCTTTGAGGCTTGGATACTTAGGGAAGTATTTCATAATCTTTAAAAAATAATCTTTTACTTTCTACCATAAAGACACATACACATGTATGTTCATTGCAGCCCTATTTACGGTAGCAAAAACATGGAATCAACCTAGATACCCATAAATGATGGACTAGATAAAGAAAATTTGGTACATATATACAATGGAATACTACACAGTCATAAAAAAGAATGAGATGGCGTCCTTTGCAGCAACATGAATCCAGCTGGAGGTCATTATCCTAAGGTCATTAATGCAGGAACAGAAAATCAAATACTGCATGTTCTCACTTATAAGTGGGAGCTAAACATGAAATACTGAAATACACGTGGACATGGCCGGGCGCGGTGGCTCAAGCCTGTAATCCCAGCACTTTGGGAGGCCGAGACGGGCGGATCACGAGGTCAGGAGATCGAGACCGTCCTGGCTAACACAGTGAAACCCCGTCTCTACTAAAAAAACCCAAAAAGCTAGCCGGGTGAGGTGGCGGGTGCCTGTAGTCCCAGCTACTCCGGAGGCTGAGGCAGGAGAATGGCATAAACCCGGGAGGCAGAGCTTGCAGTGAGCTGAGATCCGGCCACTGTACTCCAGCCCAGGCGACAAAGTGAGACTCTGCCTCAAAAAAAAAAAAAAAAAAAAAAGAAATACACGTGGACACAAAGAAGAGAACAATAGACACTAGGGCCCACTTGAGGTTGGAAGGTGGGAGGAGGGTGACGATTGAAAAACTACCTACTGGATACTATGCTTATTACCTGGGAGATAAAATAATTTGTACAACAAACCCCCATGACACACAATTTATCCATGTAACAAACATGTACCCCATGAACATAAAATAAAATTTGAAAATAATAAATAAAATAATGATTTAGGTAAGTGCTAATTTCTATTCAGTAATAGTTCCTGTTTAAAAAGTATCTACTGGGCTGAATGCGGTGGCTCACGTCTGTAGTCCCAGCACTTTGGGAGGCCGAATCAGGTGGATCACAAGGTCAGGAGTTTAAGACCTGCCTGACCAATAGGGTGAAACCCTGTCTCTACTAAAAATACAAAAATTTAGCCGAGTGTGGTAGCGTGTGCCTGTAGTCCCAGCTACTTGGGAGGCTGAGGGAGAAGAACTGCTTGAACCCGGGAAGCAGAGATTGCAGTGAGCCGAGATCATGCCACTGCACTCCAGCCTGGGTGACAGAGCAAGACTCCATTCCCCCCGCACCCCCTCTAGAAAAAAAGAAAAGAAAAAGAAAAAAAAAAGTATCTACCAAGAGTTTTGTAAACTTTTATCCCAACTAATTCTCTCAATAATGCTATGAGAGAGGCATTATTTATATTTTGCATGTGCCAACACAGAGGTTCAGGTAGGAGAAATTATTTTTAGCTTGTATGGTTCAACTATAAGTGGTCTTCTAGCTGGTGAGTGGTTTAATGTGAATTCTGATCCAGACCTGACCATTTTGAAGGCCATTCCCTTCTCACTGCACGCATAGCCAACTCTCATGATGACAAAAAGGCCTTGATGTTGTGGAATTATATAAATGTAAAGCTGCTGGGAGTATCCAAACTTGGGTTGTTTGGTTTAAATACATAAAGAAGTTTTTCAATTTTCCTGAAAAACGAAACAAACAACACTGAAACTGTCATTCAATGAATAAAACAAAGGTTATTACTTTAAAGACAAATAATTTGAATGGCAATGTCAAATACAAATATACCAATTATTTTGGTGACAAAACTCCAAGTTTCCACACAGCTCATAATGGATTCATGAGCAGCTGAGGAATGAAAGTCCACATCCAAAGCTTGCTTAATCTTTACAATTTACGTTTTAAATTGAGGTGTAACTTAAACATGATAAAGTCTACTACACTTCAATGTATAGCTCAATAGTTTTTTACATATGTGTAAACCTATGTAAACAACACCCAGTTGAAGATATAAAGTATTTCCAATACTCAAGAGAATTCCCTTGTGTTCCTTTCCCATCCATGTCCCTCTAGGGTAACCAGTATTCTGAGATTTCTTTCTTTCACTTAACATTATGTCTGCAAAATTTGTCCTTGTCATTGTGTGTAGCAACAGTTTATTCTTTTTCTTTGTTGTATTCTAGTATATGAATTTGCCACAAGTAATTTACCCATCTACCGTTGATGGATTTTTGAATTGTTCTTTTTTTTTTGGCTTAAAACACAAGGCTACTATGATCATGCTTGTGTTTTTCCTGATTAAGTTTTAAAAATCAACTTAACATTCAGCTATTCTTGAATCTTATTGTCATTGAGATTCTGAAACCTTTTTTCTACAGACAATAATTTTATAAGAAAGATTTTTGTGTTGAGTCAACACCTTGATAGTTGCTACTGTCTTAGAAACACTTCTTTTAAAAAATAAAAAATCTTAGAATTATAGAGTCTAAAACAAGTTGAATAGTAGAAAGCACTCTTCAGAAAATACTGTTGAGGTCATCTGTTCTCAGGAACACTTTAATGTGGCTGTCTAGAGCGCTATTTTTAAATCCTTGATAAGATTTGAAGAGAGTTCACACTGTAATCTGGAGGCCCCACTGCCAAGGCAATCAATTGAAGTCTGTTCAGAGGACAAGTAAATTATTTTGGAAAACATTAAGGACCTGGAATGACTTTGTCTCTTTGTCATATGCTTAGATGTCTTTACTATTTGAAATTGGAGGAATAATCACAGAAGAATTGTTTTTAATTTCAAGAAGCTAGAAAGGACACAATAGTCATTATAAGGCCATGTAAGTTTTAATGCCATTTGTGATATATATTCTGGGGTAACAAGTTAAGGGGAGCTGCGGAATTGAGAATGAGTGGCTCCAAGCTTTACCTGATTTCCTCCCAATTCATATCTCCCAAAGACCTAGAAATTCCCCTGGGAAACAGCCTCCAGGAAGGCTCACACTGCTGAATGGCACTGGCAGTCTGTTGGGAGAAACAAGACAGCTGAGGCCAGAGGTTGCCAGGCAGGGGGTGGGGGTGGGGAGTGGAGAATGCTGGGGTTTGCTGCAGGTTGTTAATAATAAAAGCTAAAACCTGTTTACTAGGCACATTAATTCACAGCAGTTTTTTTTTTTTTTTTCTTGAACTCCAAGTTCCAGGGTACATGTGCAGGATGTGCAGGTTTGTTAAATAGGTAAACGTGTGCCATGGTGGTCTGCTGCACAAATCAACCCATCACCTATCCTCAGCAAACTAACGCAGGAAAAGAAAAACAAACACCACATGTTCTCACTTGTAAGCGGGAGCTGAATAACAGGGACACAGGGAGGGAAGCAACACACACTGGGGCCTGTTGGGGGTGTAGAGGGAGGGAGAGCATCAAGATAAATAGCTAATGCACGCAGGGCTTAATACCTAGGTGATGGGTTGATTTGCATCCTTTAGCTTTTCTTCCTGATGCTCTCCCTCCCCTCGCCCCCTTCCACCAGCCTCATTGTGTGTTGTTGCCCCCAACGTGTCCATGTGTTCTTATCGTTCAGCTCCCGCTTATAAGTGAGAACATGTGTTGTCTGGTTTTCTGTTCCTGCAATTCACAACAGTTTTATTACTATTTTCAATAAGCGAACACAGGTTTTAGAGAATTAACTAATTTGCCGAAGGCTGTATTGCCGGAAAGTGGAAGAACTGGGACTGGAATTCAGGCTGTCTGACTGTAGAATCTGGGCTCTTAATCACTGAGTATAACCTCAGCTGGGACACTCACTGGCTAACACACAGGAGACTAGCTGTCTCCTTCACCTCCAGTTGAGGGTAGGGCTTTACCTAGAGTTGGAGTCAAAAACACAACACCAATAGGGATCAGGGAAGTAAAAATGTGAGGCAAGTGAACTAGGTAAGATGATAAGGAGAATAAGAATTAATTATAATAATAATGCCAGGCACAGTGGCTCACACCGGTAATCCCAGCACTTTGGGAGGCCGAGGCGGGCAGGTCACCTGAGGTTGGGAGTTTGAGACCAGCCTGACCAAAATGGAGAAACCCCGTCTCTACTGAAGACTAAAAAAAAAAAAAGTAACTGGACATGGTGGTGCAGGTCTGTAATCCCAGCTACTTGGGAGACTGAGGCAGGAGAATTGCTTGAACCTGTGAGGCAGAGGTTGCGGTGAGCCGAGATCGCGCCATTTCACTCCAGCCTGGGCAACAAGAGTGAAACTCCGTCTCAAAAAAAAAAAGAGTTAATAATAATAAAAATAAAAACTAACATTTGTTGAGTTTCTACTGGGTTTCTACTGGGTGCCAGGCACTGCTCTAAGTGCTTTACAAATTTTAACTCTCTTAATCCCCCAAATGATATAATGAGATAAACACTATAAGGATGCCCATTGTATACAAGAGGATGATACAGGTCAGAGAAGAAAAACTGCTTGCTGAAGGTCAAACAGCCAGAGGACCCCAGCTCTTATCACTGTGCTGTATATTCACAGGAACCTGGCATGGTGGGCACAGTCGGACACTGAGGCAGCTTACCTCCAGCAGGAGGAATACTGCTACTCAGCTCTAGATGATTGCCCTGAAGAAATTCATGCCCACTGGTAATATGGAATTGTGTATGAAATCTAATTTTTTAAAGTTAACAATTAATTAAAAACAAAATTGCAGGCCAAACAAATCTTTGGGTGAACCTGGCCCATAGACTGCAAGCCTATGATCTAGTTAGAGTGAGTTTTCATGGCATGAAAGAGACACATGATCCCGGTAACATTCACATACTGCCTTTTGAGTGTAACTCAAAACTATGTTGATGGCAGGTCTTGTGTTGTGAGAGCTGAGAAGCAAAGCGCCCTGACTCCTAGCAGTAGGCCTTTGTGAGTGGACACCAGTTACCAACCATATCAATGAAGAGTCATAGTTTAAAATTCCAGGGCCATGAGAGAGTTGTTTTATTTCTGCAGGATTTTTAGATTATAGATTAATTTTTTCATTTGGACCACAAAAGCTTAGCACAACTTTATCAGGTTCTGGGTATTACATTACCCTTTTAATTCTCTTTACTCAGTCTTAAAATAGATTGACACCATTTTGGTCTCTGCTTTAAAGTGCCTGCCTTTCAATTTCTTATTTATGAAGACAGTCCTCCCTGTATAGCTTTGCAAAATTAGACTCTAATAATGTATATAATAAAATATCAAAAGCCCATATTTCCATATAAAAACAATCTATTAAACTAAAGGTGACTGCTTCCAATTTTTGTCTCATAATATTAGTCATTTGTTTACTTGTTACTTGTTTTGTCACCTATTGTAGAGTCATAGGTGTTAAACAAAAAACTTACTAGGCAATATTTTTAGGAGAGTCTTTCTTTTACCTTATTTTTCTCCCCTTTATATATAAATATAAAGGTTTGAAACCTTTATATTTATATTGAATATGTACTCTAGGTTCTCAGGAAAAAAAAATGTTTAAGCATTTGTTTAGTCTCTTAGGGCTGCCTTAAGAGAGTATCACAACCTGGTGGCTTAAAACAACACACATTTATTCTTTCACAGTTCTGAAGGTTAAAAGTCTGAAATCAAGCTGTTGCAGGGCTGTGCTTCCTCTGGAAGCTCTAGGGAGGAATCCTTCCTTGCCTCTTCCTAGCTTCTCATGGTTGCTGATACTTGGCTTGCCTTGCATCACTCCAATCTCTTCCTCCGTCATTACGTGGCCTTCTCCCCCGTGTGTCTCTGAGTCCAGTTCTCCTTCTCCTTATAAAGACACCAGTCACTGGATTTAGGACCCACTCTGATACACTATGACCTCATCTTAAGTTGATTATATCTGCAAAGACATTATTTCCAAATAAGGTCATATTCACATTTTTCATGTGGATGTGCATTTTAAGGGAGGGTACTATTTAACCCAGTATGAGTATCTATTAGTAACTTGCACAAAGATAATCAGAATAGCTAGAGAACAAAATTATCAGTGTTAACTGTTATATAAGACTTGCAATATGACCCAACAATCACCTGGCAAACTTGAAAGTATATGACTTTACAAAATTTTACAGTATGCATTGTAGAGATTAACCTCATTCCTTCTAACTTCTTACCTGTTTGTATTAGTCTGTTTTCACACTGCTACAAAGATCCTACCTGAGACTGAGTAATTTATAAAGGAAAGAGATTAAATTGACTCACAGTTCTGCATGACTGGGGAGGTCTCAGGAAACTTGCAATCATGGTGGAAGGCAAAGGGGAAGTGAGGCATGTATTATACGGTGGCAGGCAAGAGAGAGTGAGGGGGAAAGCGCCAGAGACTTATCAAACAACCAGATCTTGAGAGAACGTACTCACTATCATGAGAACAGCATGGGGGAAACCACCCTCATGATCCAATAATCAGTTCCACAGATCTTTAGGGCAGGGGCAAAATGCCACCACTTTCTTTGCTAAAGCATAGCAAGAATGACCTTTACTCCAGTTCCCAATAAGCTCCTCATCTCCATCTAAGACCACCTCAGCCTAGACTTCATTGTCCATATCACTATCAGCATTTTGGTCAAAGCCATTCAACAAGTCTCTAGGAAGCTCCAAACTTTCCCTCATCTTCCTGTCTTCTTCTGAGACCTCCAAATTGCTCCAACCTCTGCCAGTTACCAGTTCCAAAGTTGTTTCCATGTTCTTGGATACCTCATAAGAATGCGCCACTACCTCAGTATCAATGTTCTGTATTAGTCTGTTTTCACACTACTATAAAGATACTACTGGAGGTTTCAGGAAACTTACAATCATGGTGGAAGGCCAAGGGGAAGCAGGGTATGTCTTACATGGTGGTGGGTGAGAGAGAGGGAGAGAAGGGGGAAGCACCAGACACTTATTAAAAACCAGATCTTGTGTGAACTCACTCACTATCATGAGAACAGCATGGGGGAATCTCCCCCCATGATCCAATCACCTTCCATCAGGTCCCTCCCTTGACATGTGGGGATTACAACTCACACTACAATTGGAGGTGAGATTTGGGTAGGGACACAGCCAAACCCTATCACTATTCTACTTTCATTCCTTCTTTTGTCCCATTTTATCCACTGGCTTGCTGAAATTTCTGTTTTATCTGGTCATATTCTATGAATTTTGATAAAACACCTGGAGGTTTTCTGAAACAAAGATTGGTAGGAATAAAAAAATAATAAAATAACCACTGTTAATTTTATGGTAATGTTGAGATATTGGCCTGCTTTTGAGAGCAAATTTACTATGAGATGCTTGCTAACATGATAAAGTACCAGTGTAGATCTCAAAGTGAAGGCTGTAATTGCCCAGACCTTTTCACATTAGGTATCTGCATGAGTTATAACTCTTTTGTGAAGATAAAAAGGCTTCTGCAAGAAATTGCCCCAGTGCTGTAAGGACTGTCAGACAGGAGGGCATCTCAAATGAGATTAATGATGTTTGCCTTAATATAAGAAAATTTAGCATAACCAAGATTACAGATTCTGCAGAAACCTGCCAGCACTCATTTATTTTGAATAAATATTATTTTTAATTAAAGTCCTAAGGTAGGTTATTCCTGAAATAATGAGATGTACAGTGATTTCCTTTGGGAATTAATGTTCTCTCTTAATTTTCAGTCATTCTGATGATCACAGCTCACTCAATCTTACTCATGGCAGTCAGCTTGGTAGGACACGCTGATTTCCAGCTAAAGGCACTAATAACCCTGTATTTGTTTTTCATGGCACTCTCATTTTCTAATTATATTTGTCATTGAACCCAAACACTCTTTATAGGTATGTCCCTCCATAGCAGTATATAGTGAGTTGATTCATAAAATTAGGAAATCACTCACAAAATAAAGCTTCATAAAATAAAGGGAACATAAAATCAGAAAATTATAGTATTGTTATTTTAACTATTTTAAAAATTGGTTCTGCTTCTTTGTAAGGCATTTTGCTAGGTGTTTTATGCACATCAACTCTAATCCACATGAGAACTCTGCATGACAGAAACTGCTATTCCTATTTACTAGATCATGACATGGAGGTTCAGGAGGTAGCTTGCCAAAATTTAGCTCTATACCTCATGTTTGTAGCATCATGCTATGTAGCCTCTTTACTAATGGTAGTGAAGCTTTAAGAAGCTGGGTCATCACTACCATTAGTAGAGAGGCTACATAGCATGTACATAGCATTTATATGAACATCAGTATTTATCAGTATGTGGTTCAACCAGATTTTCAGGGATTCAACAGAGTTGGTGTTTTGGTTACTGTTGTGTGTAACAAACTACCCCCAAAACTTTGTGGTATAAGAGAACCATTTTATTATGCTCACAGATTCCATGGGTTAGAAATCTAGCCAGGGAAATGAAGATGGCTTATCTCTAGAGCCTCAGTTGGGAAGACTCTATGGCTAGAGGGGTTTTCACTCACATGTCTGGTGGTTGATTCTGGTTATTCGTCAGAAACTCAGTTGGGACTGTTAGCTAGAACACTAAAATCCACACTGTCTATAGTGCATGGGTTTTCTCAGGATGTGGCAGCCTCAGAGTAGGTGGTGATCTTATATGAAAGCTCAGGGCTCCAGGAGTGAGCATCTATCTTAGTCCATTTTCACACTGCTTATAAAAACATACCCAAGACTGGGTAATTTATAAGAAAAGAGATTTAATTGGCTCACAGTTCTCTCCATGGCTGGGGAGGGCTCACGATCATGGCAAAAGGCAAGAAGGAACAAGTCACACCTTACATGGCAGCAAGGAAGACAGTGTGTGCAGGGAAACTCCCCTTCTTAAAACCATCAGATCTTGTGAGACTTACTCACCATCATAAGAACAGCACAGGAAAGACCTGCCCTCATGATTCAATTACCTCCCACTGGGTCCCTCCCATGACATGTGGGAATTGTGGGAGCTGCAATTCAAGCTGAGATTTGGGTGGGGACACAGCCAAATCATATCATTCTGCTCTGACCCTCCCAAATCGCATGTCCTTACATTTCAAACCCAATCATACCTTCCCAACAGTCTCCCAAAGTCTTAATTCATTTCAGCATTAACTCAAAGGCCATAGTCTAGCATTAACTCCGAAAGTCCACAGTCCAAAGTCTCATCTGAGACAAGGCAAGTCCCTTCCACCTATGAGCCTGTAAAGTCAGAAACAAGTTAGTTATTTCCTAGATACAATGGGGGGTACAGGCACTGGATAAATACAGCCATTCCAAATGGGAGAAATTGGCCAAAACAAAGGGGCTAAAGGTCCCAGCCAAGTCCAAAATCCAGCAGGGCAGCCAAATCTTAAAGCTCCAAAATAATCTCCTTTGACTCCATGTCTCACATCCAGGTTACACTGATGCAAGAGATGGGGTTCCATACCTTGGGCAGCTTTGCCCCTGTGGTTTTGCAGGATACAGCACCCTCCTGGCTGCTTTCATGGGCTGAGTGTCTGCTTTTCCAGGTGCACAGAGCAAGCTGTCATTGAATCTACCATTCTGGGGAATGGAGGATGGTGGCCCTCTTCTCAAAGCTCCATTAGGCAGTGCCCCAGTGGGGACTCCGTGTGGGGGCTCACACCCCACATTTCTCTTCTGCATTGCCCTAGCAGTGGTTCTCCATGACGGCCCCACTCCTGCAGCAAACTTTTGCCTGGGCATCCAGGCATTTCTATACATTTTCTGAAATTTAGGTGGAGGTTCCCAAACCTTAATTCTTGACTTCTGTGCGCCCACAGGTCCAACACCACATGGAAGCTGCCAAGGCTTGGGGCTTGCACCCACTGAAGCCCCAGGTCAAGCTGTGCCTTGGCCCATTTTAGCTACAACTGGAGTGGCTGGATGCAGTGTATCAAGTTCCTAGGCTGCACAGAGCAGGGGTGCCCTGGGCCCCACCCACAAAAGCATTTTTTTTCTCCTAGGTCTCTGGGCCTGTATTGGGAGGGGCTGCTGCAAAGGTCTCTGAGATGCCCTGGAGACATCTCTCCCTTTGTTTTGGTGATTAACATTTGGCTCCTGGTTACTTATGCAGATTTCTGCAGCTGGCTTGAATTTCCCCTCAGAAAATGGGTTTTTCTTTTCTATCACATTATCAGGCTGCACATTTTCTGAATTTTTTTGCTGTTTCCCTTTTAAAACTGAATGCCTTTAACACCACCCAAGTCACACCTTGAATGCTTTGCTGCTTAGAAATTTCTTCTGCCAGATACCCTAAATCATCTCCCTCAAGTTCAAAGTTCCACAAATGTCTAGGGCAGGGGCAAAATGCCAACAGTTTCTTTGATAAAACATAGCAAGAGTCACCTTTACTTCAGTTCCCAACAAGTTGTTCATCTCCATCTGAGACCCCCTCAGCCTGGATTTCATTGTCCATATCATTATCAGCATTTTGGTCAAAAGCATTCAACAAGTCTCAGGAAGTTTCAAACTTTCCCATATCTTCCTGTTTTCTGAGCCCTCCAAACTGTTCCAACCTCTGCCTGTTACCCAGTTCCAAAGTCACTTCCACATTTTCGGGTATCGTTACAGCACTGCCCTACTCTACTGGTACCAATTTACTCTATGAGTCTGTTTTCACACAGCCAAACCATATCAGCATCCTAAGAATTAGGCACAAACCTTTACTGAACTAGCTTTGGAAATTATGTTGTGTCACTTTGGATGTATTCTGTTGGCTACAACCAAGTTACTAAGATTGACAGAGTCATGTAAGGGGACATAGATGTTCCCCTCTCAATGGGAGAAGCATCAAAAATTTGCAGACATGTTTTATAACACCATTACAGAGAGTATCAGCTCTACTATATATTGTTACTTCTTGGTGCGGGGTTCTTATCTAGTTCCCTTTTTTTGATCCACTTTCTCTCCAGCTGCTTCCTGATTACCTATTTGATTCCCGGGAAAATAAGCAAGGAGAAGCTCCAGGCAAATGCACCTCTATTACCAGCTGGAGCTTCTGCCACTAATTTCTAGCTGGTCTGCTGCCTTGGTAAGGTGGCCAGAGAAGAATAGAAACAGCAGCAGACCCTTTTCAACCTTTTCTCCGGAGGACAGAGGGAGCCAGATTATACCTTTTGTTTCCCATAGATCATTTCTCTTGGCTCTTCAGGACCAAGTGCAGGCTGAAAAAATTCATATTTATTGCTTCACTCACAGGAGTTCATGCACCTGGTATCTAATCCTTTGTAAATTAAAAGATTTGTTGATAAGAAGCATCTGCTGGTAGAGACTGAAATCATGGCTCAAAGAATGGTTGGTAAATGTAGAATTAGAGTAGAATTAGCCATTTCCATGTGGTTAGAATATAAGATGAATGAAAGGCTTTTTTTTTCTTTAAAGGAGGAAATGTTTAGTTGAGTAAAGATGTAGAAACTAATTAGATTGGCAAGGAGGTGATCAGGCACCAGAATTAAATTGATGATTTGGTGCCTTCTTTGCCTTGAGCCCACTCCTTAAGAGATCACACCATTATGACATAAAGTCAAGCTGAAACATTCATGCCAGATCTCTCTAAATGGGATACATTCAGTTTCAGAGAGGTACTCTTAACTGACTAGCATTGACTTGGAATAGAGAACTGAGGAGCAATGATAATTAGGAATTCTCAGGGACTATATGTACTCGTTCACTTCATGTTTGAAATGTTTCTACATAAAGCTATTCTTGCTATTACAATATAACTTTGTGAAAAGAGTGCTTGTCTACTAACCTTAGAAGAGCTAGGAAAGGAATTATGCCATCTAGCAGTATTCCATGAGTTAATGGAAATTTGAATTGGTAGATGTGCTATGTGGCCAGATTCTTTTCCAGGATTTAAATATTTTCTAAAGCTTCATAATTATCAGGGTATTTTCTGCTATGGATGAACTGAAATACTACCTTTCCAAATATCTCTTGCAAGAGGAGAGCAGTCAGTTGACTCAGTTGTAGCCAATGAGGTATAAATTTTAATACATATATATCTTCAAATTTTAATTTCGGAATCACCTTAAAGGTAGGCAGTGCATTCTTCACAGCTAGAGCTTCAGCAGCTATCTGGAACCATATGGTGGAAGCCACTTACTGAGACCTGTGAAACAAGAGCCCAGGTCCCTGACATATGAAGCCACCATACCTACCTTAAAATGTCTTTCACTTGAGGGAAAAATACATCTTTCTTACGTAAGCCACTGTTCATTGTTTCTGTTGTGTTATCAAAACTAATTGATATACTTAATTAATCCTAAATGACACAATGCCTTTGAAGATAATTTTATCAGCTTTGGTCCCAGCAGGAAAAGATGACATACTCAAAACTTTAATGAAGTCATTATATACAGAGATGTGGGCAGGGTTAAAGGAACCAATTTGGGAGTAGTAGCTACAAGAAACTATTTCAGCACCTAGGTCTGAAGAGGTATAAGGAGGGAGCTATTGATTCAACATGGTGAGAGCTGTATCCTTGAGACAGAGGCTAGCCTACAAGGGTTAGAAAAGCAGCCACACCGGCCCAGCACCGTGGCACATGCCTATAATCCCAGCACTTTGGAAGGCTGAGGCAGGCGGATCATTTGAGGTCAGAAGATCGAGACCAGCCTGACTAATATGGTGAAACCCCCTCTCTACTAAAATACAAATATTAGCTGGGCATGGTGGTGCACACCTGTAGTCCCAGCCTCTCAGGGAGGCTAAGGCAGGAGAATCACTTGAACCCAGGAGACAGAGGTCACAGTGAGCTGAGATTGTGCCACTGCACTCCAGCCTGGGGGACAGAATGAGACTCCATCTTAAAAAAAAAAAAAAAAAGAAAAAAGAAAAAAGGCAGCCACACTGAAACATGGCCCCAACAGATACCCAATTCTTTCTCCTTCCTCCTTTTAATTTCCTGATAGTCCCTCCCATTGGCCAAATGCAACCAGAAGCCAGAGGGCAAGGGAAACTGGGTGATGCAGTCTGCGAAAGTCAGCCTCTTGGGACACTGCAGGGAAAGAGGACCCCAGAGTGATTGTGAAGGGATGATGGAGAATACTAGCATATATGCAATTTATCCTAATTACAAATTGACTTTTTAGCTCTTTTTTTTTTAAATTATTTTTTTGGAGATGGAGTTTCACTCTTGTTGCCTAGGCTGGAGCGCAATGGCGTGATCTCGGCTCACTGAAAACTCCACCTCCTGGGTTCAAATGATTCTCCTGCCTCAGCCTCCTGAATAGCTGGGATTATAGGCTAATTTTTGCATTTTTAGTAGAGACGGGTTTTCGCCATGTTGACCAGGCTGGTCTCGAACTCCTGACCTCAGGTGATCTGCCTGCCTCGGCCTCCCAAAGTGCTAGTATTACAGGCATGAGTCACCACACCTGGCCCACTTTTTAGTTTTTAAGTGGCTTGAAGAAGAGACTGATATCATCTTAATTTGCATGAAATCACATAATTTGAAAGTTTATTGCTGCTGTTCATTTATTGTTTACTAGTTTAGATGTGAAAGGTACATACCTTATGGCTCAGCAATTCCACTTTTAGGAATCTGTGCATCCACTAAAAAGAATGAGGCATATAGCTGTACTGCTTTGGAAAGTTATTTAATGTATATAACCAGGGAAAAAAGTTAACTGCAGACCAATATGTTTCTCATGGTCTGAAACCAGTATGTTGTTATGGTCTGAAAAGCAAGCCCATGTGTAAATATCTCTATACAGATGTATTTGTTTAGGCATAGTGCAAAGTTGAGAAGAACTGTTCAGAATGGTCACCTGGTCAGGAGAAAAACAGCAGCAGCAGAAAAGGAGGGGCAGACTTTCTTTACCTTACACAGTTGATTGCCTATGGATGACTTTCCTTTCATGTTTTTTAGTATTTTCCAATAAAAAAACCCAAATCACAAAAATATGGAAGATCTCACTTAAGAAAAAGCTTAATTCAGGATATAACTTTCATTTTGTATATCCTTTTATCAGGCAGTTTCCTCTATATAAGGTTAGCAAATCAGCAGATTTACTAAAGTACATGCGGCCATTTGGCAGCTTGGATACTTACATTATATAATTTATAGAAAAAATATAAATATTGAGAAAATTTTTAAGTACTTAGCAGAAAGATAATTACTTTAGTAAAATGTTCGTCAGTCCTATTTAGTTTACAAATTCCATATTAAAACTGGAATCCAATATTTAAATCCCAATTGAAGACATTTAAACATTAGATTAAAAAAGAAATTCCCAGAGTAAAAATACATTTCAAATCTATGCTGCCTTTGTTAGTAAAAGGACAGAAATTTTTGCCACAGATTGTGGTAATTCTGAAACAGTTTTTTCAAAAAATAAGAGAAGCAGCAAATATTTTTATAATTCTTACTTTCAAAGATCTCCAAGTTCTGTGTAAATATCTTTCCAAGGAAGTAATAAATCAATTGAATGATTTCTCTGGATAATTACATTGCAGTTATTATAGTAAGGTAAAAATACTTAAAATTGGAACTTCAAGTTAAAGACCTCCAAAAGAAACAGAGTCTCTGGCATTCTCTAGGCTGTGGTGAACCATAACCTGTTATCAATCACTTGTCACCTTCTCATATTGTTAATTATAAATAAGATACATTAAAATTCTCTGAGCACTTTGCTGAAAATGGGTAACATGACCTTTGAAACACAGGTATGATTATGGGATAACAAGTATTAATGTGAAAATACATTTTTCTTAAAGGTTCAAGTGTTTTTGATGGAGTAGCTATTAAGTAACACAGGGCTTGAGCTGCTACTTATGCACTATAATAGGCATATAAAAAATTGTTTTTTGGCCAGATGCAGCGGCTCACGCCTGTAATCCCAGCACTTTGGGAGGCCGAGGTGGGCGGATCATGACATCAGGAGATCAAGACTATCCTGGCTAACACAGTGAAACCCCGTCTCTACTAAAAATACAAAAAAAATTAGCCAGGTGTGGTGGCGGGCGCCTGTAGTCCCAGTTACTCGGGAGGCTGACGCAGGAGAATGGCGTGAACTCATGAGGTGGAGCTTGCAGTGAGCCGAGATCGGGCCACTGCACTCTAGCCTAGGCGACAGAGCGAGACTCCATCTCAAAAAAAAAAAAAAAAAAAAAATTTGTTTTTTAAAGAAACATTTCAAGCATGAAATGTATATATCTCAGACATTATAATTTTGGATGAACTTCCATTTTCACCTCGTGTAATTAGACTGCAGATGATTCAAATATACAGCATTTTGAGAAAAAACTTTTTTTTCAAATTGCTAATAAATCAGTTATCATCTGCTTTATCTTCTCCAGATCAATTAAGACTTACCATAGCAGAAAAAGTGAAGAGAAAAGCTATAATATGGCCAAACAATCTAGTTATATAATTTGTTTCAAAAATCTACCCAATCTTTAATATAGTCATTCAATCCATTCTATTTTAAAAAAGATTTATTTTTCAATTACTTATGATTTTCAATTCAAGTTTATAACACAATTTTCATAGAACATTTATAGAATCACAGACTGCAGCTATGAATTTTACTCAAGACATGGGATTTTAGCAGTTCATTTTATTTATTTATTGTTTAGAGAGAGGGTCTTGCTCTGTCACCCAGGCTGGAGGGCAGTGGCATAATCACAGCTCACTGCAGCCTTGAACTCCTAAGCTGAAACAATCCTCCTGCCTCAGCCTCCAAAGTAGGTGGTACTAAAGGCATGCACTATTGCACCTTGTTAATTTTATTTTTATTTTTTGGAGATGAGGTCTTGCTGAGAGGTGAAGCCAGCTGGATTTCCTTGGTCGAGTGGGGACTTGGAGAACTTCTCTGTGTCTAACTAGAGGATTCTAAATGCACCAATCAGCACTCTGTGTCTAGCTAAAGGATTGTAAATGCACCAATCAGCACTCAGTAAAAAATGCACCAATCAGCACTCTGTGTCTAGCTAAAGGATTGTAAATGCACCAATGAGCACTCTGTAAAAACACACCAATCAGTGCTCTGGGTCTAGCTGAAGGATTGTAAATGCACCAATCAGCACTCTGTAAAATGGACCAACCAGCACTCTGTAAAATGGACAAACCAGCGCTTGTAAAATGGACCAATCAGCAGGACATGGGCAGGACCAAATAAGGGAATAAAAGCTGGCCACCCGAGCCAGCAGCGGCAACCCTCTCAGGTCCCCTTCCACGCTGTGGAAGCTTTGTTCTTTTGCTCTTCACAATAAATCTTGCTGCTGCTCACTCTTTGGGTCTGCATCACCTTTAAGAACTGTACCACTTGCTGCAAAGGTCCGTGGTTTCACTCCTGAAGTCAGCGAGACCACGAACCCACCAGAAGGAAGAAACTCTGGACACATCTGAACATCTGAAGGAATAAACGCCAAACACACCATCTTTAAGGGCTGTAACACTCAGCGCGAAGGTCTGCGGCTTCATTCTTGAAGTCTGCAAGACCAAGAACCCACCGGAAGGAATAAATTCCGGACACATTGCTGTTGCCCAGACTGGTCTGGAACTCCTGGCCTCAAGCAAACCTCCTGCCTCAGCCTTTCAAAGTGCTGGGATTACAGGCATGAGTTACCATGGTAGGCCTAGTTTATATATATATAGTTTTTGAGACAGAGTCTTGCTCTGTTGCCCAGGCTGGAGTGAAGTGGCACGATCTTGGCTCACTGCAACCTCCACCTCTCGGGTTCAAGCAATTATCCTGTCTCAGTCTCCCAGGTAGCTGGAATTACAGGCACCTGCCACCACACCCGGCTAATTTTTGTATTTTCAGTAGAGACAGGGTTTCACCATATTGGTCAGGCTGGTCTCGAACTCCTGACCTCAGGTGATCCACCTGCCTTGGCCTCCCAAAGTGCTGGGATTACAGGCATGAGCTACCATGCCCAGCACCTCCCTAATATTTTAAAAGATTATTATAAAGGGAGCCTGAACTATACTATGTTTTTTACACTGTGAGATAACAAGCCTGAACAACAATACAAGATGTTAAGGAGAGAGGGTCAGTTCAGTTCATCACTCTTTCAGAACTGCACTGGGATCATTTTGCCATTCCTTCTCAAGACCTAAAAATAAAACGATTACATTGTTGATTTTAAAGTGTTGTCTTACTCTATTCGTAGTTTTTATTTCTTGAAAGTTGACCTATAGCTTTGGAAGGACAGCAATGATAGGTGCCAGTTGGTGGACCCAGAGTGGTTACATCAACACATTTTGAAATACTTAAACAAAAAAAGAGTCAGACTAGAAAAATTCTGGGCAAGAGTAGGATTAATAAGATCCCTGCTTAAATTCCAGCCCCACTGTTTAGTTCCTAATGCAATAGAGAAGGCACCACATATAATGTACTTCCCTATGACATCCAAAAACCTCTGTCAGCTCAGAGCCATTTGTAGATATAAATCAGAGAAACCAAAATAATTTGGTTATAACATTTATTTATTTATTTTTGCACTGACTCCAAATAGCTTGAGCAATTTAAATAAACAGACTGCTAAATAGATTTCTTATTTAAGATGGGCTAATTAATTCTTTATTAAAACATATTTATTGAGACCTTCTCTATGTCAGGCATTAGACCAGATTCTGGGGAAACAATGATAGCCAAAATAACTTGGAAATATATCATGACAGCATTTTCTTTTAGAAAAAACTTACCAAATAGAGTTGAATATATTAATCAGTGTCCATCCCTATGATAAAAGGTTAAGATGATTACAGACTTTACAGCGTGTTCTTTCTTATATCCATTTGTACTCTTGCTGTGCTCTACTGACTCAAATGTTTTCTTATCAAGAGGACTTACTTTTCCATTATTCTGTAAAGGAGTTACAAAGAGTAAGGCTTACAGGAGGGCATTAAAAAATTGTCCAAATAATCCAAACATTGTATCAGTTGAGTAATGACCAAGAGTTGATTTAAAATCTCTTGTAATACTCACAAGGAATTTTGGGGTAGGGAAAGGAGGAAAGGAAAGAGTAACATGGGCGAAAGCTTTGGGATAAACTCTATCTAGAGTTTAGTGGCTGAAAATGTTCTATGTCTTATTTCATTTCTAGTTTTTGTTACTATCTTATTTGCTCACTTAAAGATTTTCACTTGATGCACAAATCAAAGGAAAATCTGGGGAGGGACCTAACCACAGGCAGATGAATTGTGTCTTTCAGTTCCAAAATGATGCTTTCTATAACAGTACAAAGTAGAAAAACAGAGTAACGGAACACACAGTGGTCCACATGGTCGTGCAAGCCCTTACTGGCAGATGCAGTTCTTTTTTAGCGGCACTGAAAGTCTCTTTTCAGTTCCATTGCAGAATCTGTCGTCTTGGCTGACAAATGGCAGTACGCAAGATTGTTGATGCTTCTGGCCAAATCAAGACTTATCTTATTCAGCTTATTCTCCGCAAAAATAAAGAAATAGAGAGTCAGAGGGTTACCAGGTACCTGAAATTTTGCCTGGATTTTTGATAAGATTGATTGAGCAGGGCCACTTGGGTATTTCATGAGAGGGACTCTGTTCAAAACTGCAGTAGTTCCCAGTCTTCTAGAATAGCTATCAGGAAGATATATGTGGGTGACTGGGAGTTCCTGTGGCTCCAGCTTTCTTGTCCTTCAAGACTCAGTTTGATTGTGATTTCTTCCATGAAGCCTTCCTTAATTTTTTAACTTAATTTCTCTCCTTTGCAACCAAATCCTCTCCTCTTCCACCAAGTACTATTATCACCGACATTTACATGTCTGGGCTTCATAACTAAGCCTCTTGAGGGCAGGATCTCTACTGGATTCAGATATGCATTCCTCAAGCACATCTTACTGTGCCCAGCATGAAGTAGGTACTCAACATGATATTAATGAATAAATGGGTAAATCTGACTGTGAAGAAGACCTGAGATTTCTCAAGTAAGTAGATGGTAGGTCACTAATTGCAGAGCAAGTAAGGTTTCTTATGACCTTGGCAGGGAAGAAGAGCAGGGAGGGCTGAGGAAATCGCTGGAATGGCAACTACTGACCATGGTAGCTCAAGAACACACATAAACACATTTAAGTTGGAGTATAGCAACTATGTGTTTCACATTTCACTAAGATGTCTATCATGTCAAATGTTCCCTTGGCATAAATAGCAGAAGTTTCTATGAAGGACTTTCTTTTATGTCATTTTACTGAAAAATCAAAGTAGGCACGTCTGCAATTAGTATCCTCATTTCACATGTTAGGATGATGAAGCAAAGGAGGTGAATGATTCAAAGTATTCTGTGCTCATATCTTTAGCTCTTTGCCTCCTCTTAACTAGAGAGTGCCAGGAAAAATGCTCTTATTTCATTTTCCTTGAGAATATACTTAGTTGTCAGAAATGAAAACTTAACCTGTATTATCAGTATCCATCATTTCTTAAGAAATCAATGTTTCATAAAATACTTAAGGTCTCATGTACATCCAAATTATTATTAATCAAGTGACATGAAAGGAATTACTCTGTTTTATAGACTTACTATAAAAGTATATTAAAGAAGGCTAGCTTGAGTTAGGCAATATGTTTGATCATGTTCTATGCAGTCCTTTTCATTAAATTTGATTTGGCTTGTGTGGTAATATTGTGGTCTTTGATAGGCATGCAGGTAAATGAAGTTAATAATATATAAAAATGAATCATGTAGAAAATCAGGGAGGAGAGAAGTAGTCACTGAATTCCTGTAGGGACCATAGTTTGGTTCATTAAAAAAATTTGGTTTTCAGCTGGGCGCAGTGGCTCACGCCTATAATCTCAGCGCACTTTGGAAGGCCGAGGAGGATGGATCACAAGGTCAGGAGATCGAGACCATCCTGGCTAACACAGTGAAACCTTGTCTCTACTAAAAACACGCACACACACAAAATTAGCTGGGCGTGGTGGCAGGGACCTGTAGTCCCAGCTACTCGGGAGGCTGAGGCAGGAGAATGGCATGAACCTGGGAGGCGGAGCTTGCAGTGAGCTGAGACCGCGCCACTGCACTCCAGCCTGGGTGACAGAGTGAGACTCCATCTAAAAAACAAAAACTCAAAAAACAATTCTGTCACAGTATAAGCTTCTGTATTTGGGGAACTTGCCACAGAGGAACACTGGTATTAAATATACTTGAAGTAGACCAGATTTTCACTGTTTTATAGGTAAGATGATGAGGGATATTGAGAAAACTGCCTAGCCCAGACCACTAAAATATACTTTCCAATAGGGTGGTAGTACTTCTATAGTTTATAAGTTATTACAAAGTATGAAATAAAAATATTTCATAAACTGTAACCCCTTTTTAAAGTCACTAAAATTGTATGCATCTATATTAAAAACCACACAAATCTCAGTTCATTTGGGGCACTTTTATTTGCAGCTAAGGAAAAAGGAAACTAGCATCTATTTAGAATGGGAAAGCATGTTTGTATGAAACCAAATGTTTCATCATCACTTATTTTCTACACTCTGTGCAATTGAGTGTTTTATATTTTTCATTTTCAACAGAGATTTGAATTTTAATAGTCCCAGAAATATAAAGAAGATGGCATTAAAATGTCCTATATGTTGGCAGTCCTACCCTGAAGACTTTTTGTGCTTATCTTGTGTTCTGAGCTACAGTTTCACAGAGACTAAATTAGAGTGACTGGACAACAGGAGAAAATAGAAACAGGAAATATTCATGTCAGCTGGTAAAAACCAGTTTTGTAAAGCAAGGCCTAAAAGTCCTATCTCTGGCATGTTTAGTATGGAACATACAGTTGATTGTCATTCAGCTACTAGAGAAAGGTATTCTACAATGGCAGACAGCCTTATCAAAACAATTAGCTGGTTTTCCCCACAGGGAATAGCAGTGGGTTAAGTAAGATTGAAGTGAGAGCTCTTATTGGTTTTCTCAGAAATTATTTCTATATCATAGGTATTTGGCCAACTGATTAGGTCTAGCATGAACATATGATTTCTAAAACGAGCTGAGATCTGCTAACATGTTGCAAGGGAGCATCTAGTAGAAGCTGATCTCCAAGCAAAATCATCAATTTATTTAAGTTTCAAAAATTTTTTTTCCCATAAATATGTTCTTTAACATGCACATTCTGCTTATATTGTTTAGCGTGCTTTTCATTGTGTCTAAAAATTTGCAATATGGTGAAATAAAATATTTAAAAATGGTTGAACACCATATGAAAGATGAAATCTCATATTTATAGCATGTAATTCAATTCTCATCATTGCACTAAGAAACACTACTGTGTACCATTCATTTTAACAGACTTATTTATGTTAGCTTTATTAACAGTATAACATTTTCATGCAATCTTAAATTTTATGTTTTAATTTTCACAATGTTTGATTTAATTCAAATCAACAAATATTCAAGCCTACATGAGAGACAAATGAAATGAGACTACCTTTATATATAATCAGAAAAATCCTTTTAAGAGTAAAAAGTTAATATTGGGATTTAAAAACCTCAATTTCCAATGTTATTGCTGACAATCCAATCCAACTATGTGTATATTACTTAGGCCACAGGACTGCCCATTAGTCTTTCTTGTCGGAGAGCAATTAACCTCTTGAACCACTTTTCCTCAGCATCAGCTTTCTCGATAAATAACTGAAATAAGAAAAGAAAAAGAAAAAAATGTTACTGTCTCCCAATAAGTTGAATTTGACCTAATATGACAGAACCCACCTTTGTAGAATATACCTCTCAACACAAGATTTGGATATTGTTTAACTCTTGATGACCTCTTAATTGATGACTATCTATTTGGAATTACTAATGCTCAGAAATTCTTGGATTAAAAGAACTACTAGTATCAACACCATTGGTTAACAATTTTGTACCTTATATTTGTGAAGTTTATTTCCTACAACTTTTCCAAAACACAGCAGAATTACACCATTTCATAGAGGACAGCAAAGTACGATGTTAGTGATGTGCTCACAGATAATGAACAAAGTAGAGCTAAGTCAGAAATGGAACTTTCAGTGCTAGATTTTTAAACAAACACTTCTCATGGTGCTGATCAATTCAGCTAAAAAAAAAAAGGGAAAAAATGCTTCTCTTTGTCTGTTTTTCTTAACCATAGACAGAATACGTTTACAAGTTAGGCAACATGAATTGGACCCTACTGTATTCAAATATAGATAACAGTTCTAATTAGATAAACAGTTCTGGCCTGGGGGCCAGATGCCTATTTTTACCAAGAGAATATGAACCTGTTTCCTCCAATGGTCTTCTTGGTGTTAGCACAAAAGGATAACAGTTTGAAATAATTTGAGTAAATTAGACTTCAACTGACATTTGTAAAGTTTAAGGATATTACATTTGGATGGGCCAGGGAATTGTCATCTTGGTACTTGATAGCAGTAGGGATGCTGCTGGGATCTATCTCTTTTTCAGTACTGGGTGGATCGGCAACTGCTGATGCTGGTCCTGATGTTGAAGTTGCCTGTTTCACTTCACTAGGTTCCACTGACTGAAAGAAACAACACGTATTAATTTCAACACAATACACAATTAGAGTTTCACTTCAATAATATTTCTGATTTTGAGTAACAACTGTTCAATTAGTCTCCTTTGAGATGATACCCATCTCCAAAAAGGCCCTACTTTTTGTATTTGTTTTCTTTAGAAATACAGTTATTTTATTTTTATATTTGCTTCTTTTAGGAATAATTATATTTAGGAATACAGTTATATATATAGAAATAGAATATAAGAATAACTATATTGTATTTGTTTTAGGAATAACACAAAAATGCTGAGAAAATGTTCATCATTTCTTATGATGAGCATATTTTTCTTAAGAAATTGGTACTTATGTGCCTATACTATTGAGAGATACATTATTTCATATATCTAAATTCTATTAATCGAAGCAAGCTTACAACAAATATCCAACATTTAGTTGGCCTCTTTAGGTATGAAAAGTAAATTCAAAGGTTATCTTTAAAAAAATAGCCTTATTGAGTGATAGAATTCATATACCATACAATTTACCCTTTTAAATTACATAATTCAATGGCTTTTACCATATCCACGGAGTTGTGCAATTATTACCAGAATCAACTTTAGAACATTTTCATCATCTCCCACAAAACCTCATACCATTAGCAATCATTCCCCATTTATTCCAACCTTTCCATTCTAGGTAACAATTAATCTCCTTTCTCTATGGATTTGCCCATTCCAGACATTTCAGATAAAAGGAATCATACAGGCCGGGCGTGGTGGCTCAAGCCTGTAATCCCAGCACTTTGGGAGGCCGAGACGGGCGGATCACGAGGTCAGGAGATCGAGACCATCCTGGCTAACATGGCGAAACCCCGTCTCTACTAAAAAAATACAAAAAACTAGCCGGGCGAGGTGGCGGGCGCCTGTAGTCCCAGCTACTTGGGAGGCTGAGGCAGGAGAATGGCGTAAACCCGGGGGGCGGAGCTTGCAGTGAGCTGAGATCTGGCCACTGCACTCCAGCCTGGGCGACAAAGCGAGACTCCGTCTCAAAAAAAAAAAAAGGAATCATACAATATGTGGTCTTCCATGACTGATTCTTTCATTTAGCATAATTTTTTTGTTTTTGAGACAGAGTCTTGTTCTGTCACCCAGGCTGGAGTGCAATGGCGTGATCTTGGCTCACTGCAACCTCTATCTCCCAGGTTCAAGTGATTCTCCTGCCTCAGCCTCCCGAGCAGCTGGGATTACAGGCGCATACCACCACGCACACTCAGCTAATTTTTGTATTTTTAGTGGAGATGAGGTCTTGCCATGTTGACCAGGGTGATCTCGAACTCCTGTCCTCAAGTGATCCGCCCGCCTTGGCCTCCCAAAGTACTAGGATTACAGGCGTGAGTCACTGTGCCCAGACGCATAACGTTTTTAAGGTTCATCCGTATTGCAGCACATATCAGTACTTCATTATTCTTTATTGCTAAATAATGTCCCATTGTATGGATCTACCACATTTTATTTATCTTTTCATCAGCTGATGAACTCAAAGGTTGTCTTGGAGCTCCTTAAAATATTAAAATATATATATATAAAAGTTTGAAAAAAAAGTACAATGTATCTTTGGAAAAAATAAAACTCTAGGATTTCTTATACTATCATGCAAACCATAGACTCCCAATTCATTCCACCTTTACTGAATATTCACCAGGTGCCAGGCACTGTACCAAGTGCTGGGGACACAACTAAGAAATCATTGCTTCTGCCTTGAAAGAGCCAGCAGATTACTGCTCACTTAGTTACATTTCAATGTCTTCTTCCCTGAGAAAGAAGGCCAGGGAGTGACTGAGTAGCAGCAAAGTTACAGGGATAATATGAAGTGGATTAGATGAGAAACTGAAATTAAAAAGTAAAATTAAATAAAAACAAGAAGAATAGGAGATTAATTCTGTTATGTAGCCTTTTTTATACCCATTTGTTCCACACCTATTGTTTTTCAATTTCCATTTATTTCAACTTATCTACTTCTGAACACTTCACTTCTCTGAACAAAGCCAAAAACAGATGTCATTAAGAAAAATATACACAGGATAAAGTATGCATAAATTAAATTGTTCATAGGTTAATTTGTTTTAGAGTTGGAGATCCATTTATTTAACCAGTATTTACTGAGCACTACTAATTGCTAAGCACTGGGTACACAGGCAGAGTCAAATAGATATGGTCCCTGTCCCAAGTGGCATTTATATGTTGCTAATGGAGTTGACAGATTATAAACAAATAAATTCCAAAATAGTGCATAATCACAAATTGTAGTATGTGCTATAAAGGAATATACAAGGTGCTGACAAAGAATGATGGGGATCAGGAAGGGAAAAACATCTACTTTAGATTGGGTGGCTAGGGATGGCTTCTCTAGGAGGTGAAATTTAAGCCCTGAAGACTTAGAAGGAGCCAGGCAAGTGAAGAGGAAGAACAAGTCTCTGGTCAGAGGGAAAAGACAAAGATTCTGAGAGAGAAGAGCTTGGTGTCTTTGAAGATCAGAAAAAAGGCCACACGGGCTGGTGTATAGTGAGCAAAAGAGACAGTGAGACACTGCAGGCCAGAACTTGGGGTATTTCTTCCTTAACACAGCCACATCGCCACTCTGCATGGGTATCACTTCCCAGCACCATAGCAGGCAAGTGACCTCAGACAGAAAGTCGGGCAACTGTGGGGCTCACCTTTTATTTCCCTTCTCCAAAGGATCACCCTCCTGAGCTGCCTATTGTTACATTCCTAAACAAACAATGCCTCACACATCTTGTCAAGTTCTATAGCTGTTTACGGTGGGAGGGCAAATTTGGTACCAGTTATTCTGTAATGGTCAGATGGTCAGTAAAGTATAATTATTCTTGAAAAATATTGTTTTGGCTGCTGAATGGGTCCTAGAGAAATGCAAAAGGAAAATCAGGAAGAAAAACCAGAGGTCTACTGTAACAGTTAAAGAATGAGATGATGATTTGGAATTAAATGGTGGCTGTGGAGTTTTGAGAGGAGACAAGTTCTGAGCTATTTTGGGGATGATGATATCGAGATCCACTTTTTTTTTAAGGCATGTATTTTATTCAATTAAAATACTCTATTTTTTCGTTTTTATTGCAATGGAAGCTGATCAGCATTCATAGGAGAGATATATTCCCTTGTGGACAAAAGGGCTAGATATCTGAGGCACAGATATCTGGACAGTCATGTATGTTTAGGAATTCTTACAAAGTAAGAGAAATCTATTCTACAAATTGTTTTCAAATGTTAAGATGCTTATGACTACTAAATCTAACAACTAATGATGCCAATGTTAATGATAATATTAACTTTTATAGATATTTGAATATTTATTCAATTTGTTTTGGCAGCTTTATTGTTATATTTTGGAGTCAGTAATTTTTTTCACCAAGTCTCAAACATTTGTATGTCTCCAACACACTGTGCCTAGATGGTTTGTGGCCCTAAGTGATGTTATACTGACGCTTTTAACAACTAAGGACATTTAAAAAGCCCAATATTCTGCACAAGGGCAAGTGGGAAATATGCTAATCCAAGAGGTTCAAGACATTGATTTTTGGTAGTCTATACTGCCTTACAGAGACTGTAAGAGTGTGTCATTCTGCATATCTTAGCCATGGCGTGATAGGGCTTAGCCGGGAGACACTATCCATGTTAAATTGCCTTAAAAAGATGTGGAGTGCTATTATTCTAGTTATCAAAGATGTGGATACCACCTCTTCAGGTAGCAGAGATAAGATTCTACCATATAAACCAAGCAATCTCATCTTGTTTTTATCTATACAGTACATTAATGATTTCTTTGAGAAGTACTTACATATAATAGAAGGTGAAGCTCTCAGAGGTTAGATCAGAGCATGGAAGTTATTGTTTAACAATGGGCAATTAAAAATTTGTAGAGAGAACCACTAATTGCTACTTTATTTAAGTGAGAAAAACTGCAAGATAAAATTTTCCCTTGACTATAAAACAAAACCTCAAAATGGCTACTATCAAATATCTGGCTTTGAGTAGCGCTGCCATCTGGTGGTTTAGTTTGTAAAAATTAGTTCTAAAATCTACTTCCAAGTAGGCCAAAAGACCATGCTGCATAGGGTTATTTATCCTTCTTTTGAACACAGGTGGGTATCTGCCAGATACAACAATATTAGGGTTGAATAACTCATACTAAGTTTGAAAACAAGATGCATCTTCGTTCCTCAATGATATATCAGGGACTATCAGATTCCCTCTTTACTCAGACAAAAGAAATACGATTTCAGAGTTGAACCAGTTAAATCAATATGTGTTGCAGGAGACACAGTGTCTAGCATGTCACTGGTAATAGCCACTTTTCTGGTAAAAGCTCCCTAGCTTAATTAGTGGAATTAACACAGCTAAACAAAGACTGTACCAACTGAAGGGGTGGCCAGCATACAAAAGCCTTTTTTTAAGGGATACAAACTTTATATCAAAGTGTACAAAACTGTCCAGGAGAAAAATACGTTGAAACTAGGATCATGGGTAATTCAGTCCTCAAGTGAGTTAATCCTTGCTATGCATCAGGGATAGTCCATCATATCTTTCCATGATCTGGATAAAAGGGTCCACAAGATAATTTACCTCCTTTTGCTAAGAAATCTCCTCATAAATAATTCAGCTTCTTGGGCATCCTGAATCCTCACCTTATATTGCAGATACAGGTATTTTAGAATCTAGGCAGGGATATCACTTTCTAAAGTAATAAACTGTCCCTTTGTTCTATATTTCAGTCAAGTGTGAATTTATTCATTGTTAGACTGTCACTGATCTTCTGATCATTCTGAAGTGTAGTGACTAATAAAAGTCCAGTAAGACTTCAGACTATTGTATATTCACCAAGATAAATGCCACCTTATGAAGCTTTCTAGCATATTCTCCTGTTAGCACTACTTCCTACCTTTCAATGCATGCTTTGTTGGAGGCATTGAATTGAAAATAAGTTTAAAGGGAGAAATTAACAATTAGTACCAAGTGAGAAAAAGTTGTTTAGTAGAAAACCTAGTGTATTGACTGTGGAAGAATAAGCATTTCTACATAATTAAAATGCTAGTTTATCATAAGAGAGTCCAATAAAAACTGGGTGTCAGGGTAAACTTCACAAACAAATATAAGGAAAGCAAGTTTTAAAATACATTATAGTAATTCCATTAGGATATATGAATGGCCTTGTAATATGTAAGAATAAGATTAAATAAAACAGGCAACTACATTTATGAATGTTCAGTTCACGGCCCCAATTTTTTTAGGAGTTGTGCTGGCAAACTACCAAAAGTTCAAAGGAAATCAACAAAATGGCAACACAAGGACCACAGATTATCCAGGGCTATCTGGTCCTATGCCTGACATGTAGTATATGCTCAATACATCTCTCCTGAATAAATTATTTGAAAAAGTATGTGGTAATTGAAAAGACTTTAATCTCACTAATAACAAAAGAAGTGCTAATGGAAACAGGCCAATTTTTACCTATTAGGTCAGTAAACATGACAAACCTGATAGGATTGGGTGCTAACCAAGGTATCTGTGGGAGGCAGTTATCTCTTTGAACTTCTTGGTAGAATTTGAATTGGTAGAATATTTTCAGAGGGTGACTTGGAAACATGTATTAAAACAATGTTAACCTTTAACAAGTAATTCCATCTTAAAATTTTATTTTAAAAAGATAATAAATGTGAACTTAAAATCTCTGAAGTTAAAACTACTTACTTGATATCAGAGGAAAAATAACCGTCAGGAGACATCAACAGGATATTATACAGCCATTAATACAATTTATGGATGGAGAATATTTTAGAGTGTTAATTATAACCATATTTTCATTAGATGAATGTTATTAAAGAATATATGTATTTCCTAGGATACCTTTTCCTACAATAGAAACCTAATTCCTAAAAGCAGTCCTACCAACGAATGAAAGAATAAAATATTCAATGGAAGTAAAACGTCAGTCAAAGCTCCTTTACCACAGTCAAATAAGTGATAACCATCTGGGCAAAGAATGAAGATACATGTGACAATATGGGTATTAGTTTTTATTATTAAAGCCCTTTTCTAACTTTTCTCTAGCAATGTCAATTCAAAAAGTAGATGTACACATTTGAAAAGAAAACTGTGTATGTTAAGAAATGTGCATTACTGTTATAGAACTATTTTGTTGACATATTATTTTGTCTTCCTGGTGAATTTAAAAATAAAAATGACATCTGACACATTTTATAGTATTTTCTATACAAATTAAACTTATATTAAAGTGATTAAGTGAGTCTCCCTAATTTGTTTTCTCTCTCTCAGCAACATGGCCGACCCTCTCTTGCTTTACTTCGTCTATTAGAAGAAACACATGTAAGTAAAATCCATTAATAAAGCATCTCTTCAGATAGAATCCAAAGGTTTACTCATAATGGGTGGATAAAAACTTACCTTTTTGACTTCTTTACTTGATCTGAATGTCTGCTGAACAAAAGAATCACTTTCAATAGCTTCAATTTCTTTCACTCTTTTTACTTGTTCTACCAGGGTGGGTTGGTCTGAAAAAGAGGGTATAATGTCAGTGTATTTTGGTGTAAGCATGTTAATAACACTATACCTAAGCAATGTTCTTTCTATGAAGAAATTTTACTACTTATGAAATTTAATTGGATAAAAAGACATTATAAATTAAGCTACAACAAGAAACTCTTTTGTTTTGAGATCCACAATTACAACATTCCTATGAATTAAGACTCATACTCAAAACCTAAAACACTGCTAAGAAGGCACTGCTATAATGATCTCAGCTAATCTGGTGGGGGGGCTTTTTCTTAAACTTTAACATTTTATCATGGAAATACACATAAAAACGATAAGGGCACAGTGAATCCACCTGTACGCAATGCTCAGCTTCTATAACCATTAACTTTCTGTTATTCTTATTTAATCAATCTATACCCACCTCAATTTTTTTGGGTGGATCTGATATATTTAAAAGTAAATCTGAGGCATCATACCATTTTATCCCTAAATATTTTAGTAGGCATCTCCAACAGATAAGAACTTAAATAAAAAGAACAATAACTTGACAATTTGCACAACTAAAAATATTATCTATAATTCCTTAATTTGAATACATCTATAAATATTCCATATTTAATTTTCACTGATTGTAAAAAAGTCTTTTATAGTTGGTTTGTTTGAAATAGGATTCAAACAAAGTCTATACATTGCACTGGGTTGGTAAGTACCTTAAGTCTCCTTTTATCACTTACAGTCCACTGCCTTTCCCTTTCATTGTCATTTATTCACTGAAGAATATGAATCATGTATCTTGTAAAATTTCTAGATTTTGGATCTGGTTGATTTTATTCTCATGATATTATTTAACATGTTCCTCTATTTCCCATGTTTTGTGTAAACCACTAGTGAAACCTAAAGGCTTAATTACATTAAGCTTCAATTTCTTTGGGTGAAGAATACATCATAGGTGATGCTGTGTCATTCCTATTACATCATATCAGGATGCACGTTTCCTACTTTTAGTGGTTAAGATTGATCAGTGGGGACAAGGTGAGTCAGTCTGACCCCTTAGAAAGTTCCCCATCAATCTTTCACTTAGCAAATTAGCAACACTGTTTGTTGCTTTGAGCCATTATTTCATTAGAGGTTGTAAAATGGTGATACTCTATCATTCTTCCTGCATTTATTAGCTCTGATTCTTCTATAATGAAGAACATCTCCTCAGTGACTGTGAAATACAGCCTATATAGGAAAGTCACAATAAATGTTTGATTCTTTCCCTTTATCAATTTAGGTCCAAAGGTGACCAAAGATGGTCATTATGAATTCATGAATATTTGTTTATTTAATGTACTTCAGTCCATGGTAGTCATTTTCTTATTTTGATGCTTCAATTGTTTCATTTTTGGGTAGTGGGATCCTCTTGAAGTTGATTCCTATAGCCTTTCAATATAATCCCCAGTAGTTATGGCTTAATAAGAGTTGTAGGATCATCTTGAACAGCTTCTGTCCCAGACCTGAAATCAGCCATTTCTCCAAAGAACTCAGGCTCTTCATAATAGAGAATAACATTTATAGACAACAATCTGGGTACTAGGGGTATTCATTGTTACTGAACTGTCAATGCTTCGGAATCTCTTCAGTACGTGAGATACAAAGTACATGCTTTTAGAAGGAAACAGTTAATACGAGTTTATGCTGATACTACCAACCAAATTAAAGATTTTAGGATCTTAAAAGTCTTTTATTTTATATTTGTATATCTTTTTTCTTACTCTAAAAATCTTAGGCTCTAATGATATGACCAAAAGTATGTTTTTCTTAATATGTATATGTATTAATTTCAAAATAACAGGACAAACATTACTATTAATAACAAGATGTATTAACACAGTTTAAAATTTTGTTATGGTCTTTGACCTTAGGATTTATTCCACTGCTGAAATGCTAAAATACTGTGCTCTAAAGTCATGAAATAATTCTCTGCATAATTATGCTATTAATTTGACATACAATTAGGTTTATTTGTTTCAGTTAATTGACAAAATTTTTCAGGTCTTGCCTTGTGATTAATGTTCATTTTTTAGTTGCAAAAAATATTTACATGATTCTAAGGTCAAAATTTAAAACGTAAGTCTAGAATGTCCCTAGTTCTCACCGCAATCTAGAGATAACCATTTTTACTAAGTTTGTGTTTATCCCTCCATTGTTCATTTCTGAAAATATAAGTATATTCTTTTCTTGCTTACATAAAATTAGCATACTACGTACTACTATGTATATTACCTTTTTCAATTAATATTTCTTCACTTTTACTCCACAGCAGCTTGAGCGAGTTCTGCATTCTATTTTATAATAGAATAGCATTCTATTTTATAGTTTGATGATAGTTTTTTCCACTAATGCCCTATGGATGGTTAGTTGTTTCTAGTCTTTTGCTTTCACAGTTACAGCTTTAATAAACAGCCATGTGCATGTGTAATTTCATATTTTTGTATTTTCATCTTTTTATATTTCAGTTTTTTTCACATGCTAGCTGGGCAGAAAAATGTAACATAATGACTTACACCCTTGTTGTTTAAATTCATTTTAAGCTGATGTGAAGACATAGTTGAATTAGGAATGATTGTATACTCAGCTAAGGCACTTAAAAATTTTGGGATTTAGGGTTCATGGAGAATAGTCACATTTACTTAACAATAGTAATAAGTGGTTTGACACGAAGGTGGAGTTTTTTGCAGCAAACCAATTTTTATAGCAGCTTTATCCTTGAAAGGTTTAATGTTGTTATAGAGATAAATATAAAGAGTATTAAAGGAAAATTTGTTTCATAAATTCAACAAAAATATTATCTGACAAAATCTTTGTCTCAACTTCTGACCAATCACAGTTTATAAAGGTATAGTCTTGTGCAACTCCAGTCTATTTCTGGGAAAGATGGCTCTTATGAAGATGTGTCCCTGACAGCTGAAACCAGTCTTTTCTCTTGTGAGAAATAACCACATGAGAATGAAATGCTTGGAAGTAGCAGCCACCACAGCCAATACTCCCATCTTTGGAAGAATATATCTTCCCACATAATAAAACCAAGCACTATCAGAGTGCCATGTAAGAGTAAATAGTCCTACATGCTTTATACAATGAAAGCTCCTCTAGATTTTAATTATGCAATGTACTAACTGAGCACGTGAAATGAGAGATTCTTTGCCCAGCTAATTTATTAATATTAACACATCCCATACAAGCAGATAAATTTTTTATTAATTACATATATAATAATGTTAATATGGCAAAGGAAAGTCATAATGGGTACTAGTCTGTACAATCCAACTTTAATGTCAATATGAAAACTACTTTTGTCTGTATAGGTCTTAGTTAATTTCACTGGAATTATTTCAGTCACTAATTCCCAACAAAAAGACATTATTTCTGACTTCAGAATGATGTCTCATATGAATGAAATGCTGGACCTCTTGAATTTTTTTTCTAAACATATTCTCTATTTGAAATTGCAAAGGACATCATTAGCATTAAATGTCAGAGGTGACCTCACAAACAGTACTTGATGTCTAAAGCTTGCAGTGTTTGTAGCTTTAAATTCGAACATACAACCAGCTCCTAATACAAATAAAAGTGTTATCATAGAGGCTTGCCAAAGCCAGTATGCTTAACAAAATAACATTTGAAAAATTATAAAGAAGGAGAAAGATTACAGAAAAACAACATTATCTTTGTGCTTCTTTAAAGATCACTTCAGAACTAACAAAGTGACAGAGCAGATAGGAGAAAACCAGTCTGCCTTACTCACAATATGAAAATACACCAACATAGCTTTTTTTGTTTCAGTTTGGGAATCATTTTACTGGTTGCCAGTGCATGTTAAATTAAAATTTGAAAGATTCACAGGAGATTTACATTTTCGGCTTTACAGTACCTCAGCTCTATCCTGTACGAAAATAGACATAAAAATGTTTTAAATTGCTTCTTACTCAAAATTCTAATGTCAATGACCACAAATGTATGTCTTGAGTATAACCCTGTCATTTTGGGAAGCAGAATAACACACATCAATAATATATATTATGTTGTTTTAAATTCAGTTTCTTAGGTTATTCATGTCAATTTGTCATTTAACAATTTTGTGCCAATTTTAAGATTGGGAAAATGTGATTTAAAATGTATTATGGTTTGTGTGTGCTGCATAAATGCCCAACACACACAGTATCTTGTATTCATTAGCCATGAAGTAAAATTAAAGACAAGTAACAAAGTTACTGGGAGAATTAATATAGGATATTTTAAAACATTTACATGGTAAACATGAAGGAAACATACCATTAGTACTTGATGATTTTTTTAAATAAACATATTACTGGTAAATAAAATAACTTCTATATGTTGTTTGCCAGATGTTAATGGAAGGGATATATACTTCATAGTAAAATAAAAAATAATAGACTCAGAAAGCCAAGTCATTACAGACCACAACAATCAATACTTAATTCAAAGTATAGAAAATCATTTTCCTTTTGTGATGAAAAATTAAAAAAAAAATTTATTAGTTACTCTTGTAGTATAAAAATTAGGCTCTCCTGCTTCTTCAAGTTACATTTGACAATCAATTTCACATTTTATAACACAGAATTTTCTTTAAAAATACCAAATGTTATATAAATTTTAAAATTAGTAAATAAACATGACAAGGTCCAATATCAATCTTCATTTGAAAAGAAAATTTTAGTCTTCATACTGCATTTGTAGATTACAAACATAAATCTATCTCCTCTAATAGCAATGCCGGGCTAGGAACTGCAGATGGCACTATTGCCCCAGATGTGATCATGACAAGTAACAACCAGCAACTTCAACTGACTCCTTTGAAATATTAATATTTTATAAATTTTCCCAAAGTTAAAATGCATCTTATGCTACAAAAAATTTGGGTCAGTTGGCCCCACAGTTACTGAGTTCTTTATGTTACTATTCCAGGAAAAAAATATATACTAATAGTATTATTACAAATATACAAATAATACAAAAGATTATCTTATTTTCATATTAAATGAGCTCAAATTTTAGTCAAGAATAAAAACATTTAAAAAATTCCTTCTTATGTTACAAGACAGATAATAAAAAACTTTGAAATGTAAAGTATTTTTAAGTGCTTTACAAGAACAACAAAAAAGCAAACAATAATACATTTGTATGGTAAAGTTGACTATTCAATTAAATTTTTGAACAAACAAAACATCTCATAAAGGTTACTTGGAATTCTAAAGTTTTAAATTTCTCATGAACACAGGTTTCAAATAAGTGAGCACATCCAATTGTTTTCCCTTTCAAAACAGTACATTTTAAATGTTTCTTTTAAAACACATACAAGGCAAGTATTATAAATCCATCCAACTCCAACATTTTGAGGTTGTTCATATTGTCGAGAACAAATTTCCAGAACTGATACACACAAATAATTTAAAAGATGAGAAAACTTCTTAAGTGGAATAGGGCTTTTCTGTTAGTTTTCTGGAAGCTTATGCTACAGGACCATGTTACATATGCTGACAAGGCTCCTGAAGTGTCTCTGAAAGCAACTCCACTTTGGATAGGATCCAAGACAAACTCACCTTAAACTGCTTACTATATTAGATTAAGTAATAGGAATAATGTTAATGTGACTGTACCAATGAAGAAGGATTTCTGTTAAATATTTTAATAAGTGAAAGTAAACCGGGCATCAGGCTAGGCTTTATTAAAAACAAAATCCACACTCAATGTCTCATTCAGCTCTTCTCACCTGGAATGCTCTCACCTTCTCTTAATCCCCCCTGTCATTTAAGGCCATGCCTAATGCCCACCTTGTGATGATGCCACCCTTTGCCACCTGTGAGTAAAAGGGCCTCTTGCATAATTCATTTGGCTTTTGGCATATGCTGCTTTGCAAATCTCTTCTTGAATGAAAGCTTCTTCTCCCCAGCTAGAGGGGACATACCTCTTTTGTGTCACCTCCAGAACTTAGTGGAGTGTGCTCTATTATTTAGTAAGCAGTCAATAAACATTTGTTGAATAACTGAAAATCAAAAGGCAGTAAAGTTACCATTAAAAAATAAAACTTCAAGGAAGAAAATGTCAAATTATATGAAGTTTTTGTAACTTAAAAAATTAAATGTCTTTCAGTGGTGGGTTTTTTTTTTTTTTTGAGACGGAGTCTCGCTCTGTCGCCCGGGCTGGAGTGCAGTGGCCTGACCTCAGCTCACTGCAAGCTCCGCCTCCCAGGTTCACGCCATTCTCCTGCCTCAGCCTCCCGAGTAGCTGGGACTACAAGCGCCCACCACCTCGCCCGGCTAGTTTTTTGTATTTTTTAGTAGAGACGGGGTTTCACCGTGTTAGCCAGGATGGTCTCGATCTCCTGACCTCGTGATCCGCCCGTCTCGGCCTCCCAAAGTGCTGGGATTACAGGCTTGAGCCACCGCGCCCGGCCCAGTGGTGGGTTTTAAGGGCTCTGGGTTTAGGCCATCTGGGTTAAACCCTGTCTCTGCTATGTACTAGCTGTGTGGCTTTGGGCAAGTGGTTCAAGAGTGTCGGTCTCCGTTTTCTCATCTATGACATGGAGATAATAATAGCCTAAATATCATAGGATGGTTAAGAGATTCCCCCCTCACCTCTTCCCTCCCTTCCTCCCTCCCTCCATCCCTCTCTTTTCAAATAAGTGAGCACATTCAATGTACCAGGCATTGTTCCACTAGTACATTGTTCCAAATCCATACTAGGACTTGGAAATGAATAAGAGTTTCTTCCTTCATGAGCTTATGTTTTAATGAGGGAGACAAATAATAAACAGGTAAATAATATAGTATCAAGGAAAATAGAGCAGGCTAGAGGGCTAGAAAGGAGGAAAGTAAACTATTTCAGTTGGGGTAACCAGGGAAGAACTCTCTGACATGTGGTATTTCAGAAGGCAAAAACGATATGAAAAAGCAAGACACAAAAATCTGGGAGATGATATCTTGTGCTCTGCACAGGGATAGGGAAACGTTAAAAGCACTTAAGAAATGGTAGCAGATATAGGAAGCAGAGCATAAACAAAAGTGCTAATTTAATAACAGTATTAAAGACGTGGAAGTTGGCTAAACAGTTCTTATATAAATCTGTATATTTCTGACAGTATGGTTTATAATAAGCTGGCAACATTTTTGAGTTCAGGCAAGTAGAAAATGGCTTTAGCTCATACATCTTCTGGTAAACCTGTGGTGTGCCAGGATGTGGAAATGACAGAAGGAGGAGAGAAGGAGTAGAAGCAGTGGAGGACAGGCCTGCACACATCTATGATAAGGCACAAAAGGTTCAGCTGAAGTTTATCACTCACCAAGACACTGGAGTCCACCGTGATTCACTGAATGCTGTGGGCTGAGTAGGAAAGTGGTATTTTGCTGACACATGGTTACCCAGGCTTCAGTGGCAGAAATGGGAAATCTTCTCACTTCCTAATGGATGTCTTATAACACAAACTACCCAAAATGACAGTTATGTGGTAGAAACCATGTTTTAAAGCAAACATGTTTTGTTCTGGTGTACGTATGTCCACAGTAATTTTTGTTCACATCATCGATATATGTAATACCTTTCCAGTGGGGAAGGTTATAGAAGTGAATTTTTCATTTAAGTCATTGTTTAAAAGGCCAGATGGGCTGTTCTGGTAGCAGAAGTAAGTAATAGTAACAGCAATAGAAATTTAAGGCACTCTGTGCTGAGCACTACACATGGATTACCTCATTTAAATATTATGACAATGAGGAATAACACTGTTATCCTCATTGTAAAGATGAGAAACTGAAGCTAATAAGTAACGTGGTGACGGCCACATGGCTAGTTGGTGGTAGAACAGTGATTCAGCCCCTGAATTGTGACCCGGTCATTATTTTCCAGTCAAATGAATTCTTTAGCCACTCCCACCAAGCAACAATTTATTTTTTCCCCACTCCATCCATTTATAATAAATAATAAATATTCTTGGTATTGTCCTTATTCTGTATTTTAATGCTTACTCATTCAGTAAAATATAACGTAGCTTTATTTGTAGGGGAGAGATACATATATACATGTATATATACATAAATATATATAATATTTTATATAATGTCTTACTCTTCTGGCATTATCTTGAACGAGATTACAGATGTGTGTTTTCAGAATTTCAAATGTGAAACATTTGAAATTTTTAAAGGGATATATATATATCACATCTAGAAAACCTTTATAAATGAATTAAAAAAATAAAGTTTCTAAAACCCTAGCGTTTTTTTCCCTTAAGCTTGCAAACAACCTAAGCAGGAAACTGTCACTTTAAGTTGCTCTTTATTTACTGTTCAGCAATTGTTACAAAAAATAAGAATGGTTTCCATGAATTTGGTTAAACCAACAACCACTAAATAGTCCCAAAATACAGACTATTGCCTTATGCTTATTGCAAATGTAATCAACATTGGTAGTCAAATCCACTTTAGTAGAGTGGTAAGAATTCATAATCTCAACAAAACTAAAACTACTGGAAGTTTTCTTATTTTAATAGGGTAGGAGAAAGGAATATAATTTGATGTATACCAGATTAAAAGGTCAGAATACAGATCCTGCAGTTGCTGTTCGCTGTCCATTTTAATTCTAGAATCCTTATCGAGTCTAATTAAAATTCTGTAGATGGAAGAGTTGTACGTTTCTAAGGAACTTGCAGTGAATGCTCTCTGCCAGCCATCTCTGAACACCCCATAACCACACACAACTCGCCTGTCAGGAGAGCTAATGCAGACATCGCAGGGCACACACATTTGTCACTGTGGCTAATATCAGAGATACGCAGCTCTTTTTTCTTAGCACACAAAAGCAAGATATGTAATTCAATGCTCAATTTACTCTTGTCTCGCAGGAGATTTTCCCCCGCTAATTGATAGAAATTAAGCCATTAATCAAGCCACTAGCCATCATTCAAACCAGGAAAGATGAATACAAACTTTCATCATAACCACCTTCCCCATTTTAGTGTTCATTAGCATTAATTTTTAATGCAATTATGCTATTCTTTTACGCTGAGCTCATAAATTACTGCTCTTTTGTTGCTGGCTGGCCTTGTAAAATCCAAACTAATGCTTTGTGCTCTGATCTTAAAGTCAATTACTAGGTTCTTCTATCTTTTATATCTTTGCATCCCCAATAACCTTTATATATAACGAACATCCATGACTGACTATGCCTGTTTTTTTTAATGCCTCTATATAAATCTCTATGAATATATACATGTAGTCAAATGTGTCTAAAATAAACATATATATACACATACCACATACATCACAAAATACAGATATTCATATAAAAATAAGATCTCACAAATTCATATTGAAGCTCAGGTTCACATATAAAGATATTGTTATGATTTCTCATGATAAAAACGTACTGCATTATTGTATTGAAGTTATACATTTTATAATGAATTAGGGAAAAGAGAATATTAATAGTAGCTAATTATTATACGTATTTGCAAGGGTGGAACAGCTACTAAAAACAGAAATAATAACTTTGAATTTCAAAATCCCTTAGTTCTTTACCCAGGTTTACTGTTTCATGTTTAAATCCTTGTTTTTAAAAAATTGTGTTGAAACTTGAAAATCAATGAGAAGGAAATGAGGAATATTAGAAAACTGGAAAACCATTTATCTAAAAGTGTGTTTTTATAAGCACATATAATACCTCCAGAGTCTTACATTTTACAAAGTGGATGTATTGGTTTATTAGAGGATGGTAGTAAAACGAAAAAAGAGGGTTTCCAGAAATAAATACTGAACCCAGAGGCAACATACCTACTTAGTTCTCTATTCTACAGAAGGCAACAAGATGTATTCTCCTTATATTCCCCAAAAAGCATTGATTAGGGTCACTCCTATGCGCAAAGGAGATTAAAAAAAAAAATCTCCAACTCTCTTCTTGCATCATCCCATTAATGTCTTTGCCTCTGTTTGCAAGTTTTTATGTCTGGCCACCCACTAACTAGAGAAAGGGTACATGTATGGCATAAAGATTAATGAACTAAAACTTACTGGAAGATGTCACCAGTGCTAATGTTGGTGCCAGCCCAGTCACCTTGGAGTTACATGGTTGCAACCTACCCCTAACACCATGGGACTGGGAGTATATTCAGAAGTGGGGAGTATATTCAGAAGTCTTTTACCAAAAAAAAAAAAAAGAAAAAGATTTTGATTTATTAACTTCTTAAGATATAGATACGGTGATGACTGACTTGAATTAATCTTTTATCTCCTCTCATGGTTCTTTACTAGTTTTCATCTTTAATAAAAAGCCCTACATGGATTAGAAGCAGTTAGGCTAAATTCTATAATGACTGGATTTTCTGAACCAGGGGACTTATTATGCAAGGAAAAGCAGACAGCTTAAGTCCAAGTCTTTTGTGATCTGTTCTTTTATGATGTCAGAAGCAAATGGATACCTAACATAATTGTATTTGAACAACTGGAACATCAGTCAGTATAAAGTTATGAGTTCTAATACCTCTTCTTGTAAGCATATTATGTTTGGGCTCATAAGTTTAGAGGAAATAGTTTATGGTCCCATGTGCCTTAATTTCTCTGAACAGAGCTAATAACAATACTGGGGTTCAGAAATAGGAAATTAATTTAGTTAACATGTATTTATGCCAGGTGCTAGCTAGGTGTTGGAGATTTCTAGTTGAGATTTCCAGTTGCTCTCTCAGAGTTCATTGGCAAATCAAACTAATTCTTATTTAGAACTTTTATTTGCAAGCAGTTAAGATCTGACTGTACAGTGGGTAGGAACAGGGATTTGTTGTGCTTGCAAAGTGCCTTAGCATGTTTCACTTGATCCTAATTTTTGGTAATAAGTAATATACCCATTTCTAAGTTTAAGGTATACTATTAGAGCTAGAGTTTGGATATGAAACCAAGTCTTAGTACTTCAAATATCCTGTATGCTTCCCATTGCACTAGGTTGCTCTGTAGCCTTTCAATCTCTGATAACCTTACATGATTAATAGTTATGATTGTACGTGCTTATTTTATCGATTTTATATACAATTTTGATCCTTTAAACAGAGGTGGGATAGGAAGGATGGTAGAAGATGTGAGATAATGTTAATTTCTCTTTTCTAAAAGCAGAGTATTTTGTTATAATATCAATAATGAAGTGCATCATATAAAATCATAAGGTTTAAGGAAACCACCAAATACTTCAAATTACACTTAAAGTATTAGCTTTACTGAAGTATAATTTATCTATAACTGTGCCTATCAAAGCATACAATTTGGTGAGTTTTGGTACATGTTAATCCTGTGTTACCACTACAACAATCAATATATAGAACACGTCCATTGTTACCAAGAATTTTCTTGTGTGTCTCTACCGTCAATTTCTATCTCTGCCCTGACCCCCAGACAATGACAGATCTGCTTCCTGCCACTTTAGATTAGTCTGTATTTTCTAGACTTTCATATAAATTGCATAGTCTTTCATGTCTGATGTCTTTCACTCAACATAATGTTTCTGAGATAAATCCATGTTGTTGGGTACATCTGTGGTAATGCTAGTAGAATTCTATTATAAGAATATCTGCAATTTTTTAAATCCATTCACCTGCAGATGAACATTTGGGTTGTTTCCAGTTTCTGGCTTTTGAGAGTAAGTTTGCTATAACATTCATGTACAACTCTTTGTGTGAACATGTTTTTATTTCTCTTGGATAGTAAATACTGCCCTAATACTGAAATAGTTGGATTGTATGGTAGATAAACATTTAACTTTGTAAGACACTGCCAAACTGATTTCCAAAACAGTTATACCATTTTATGTTCCCAACAGCAGTGTAGAAGAGTACTGGTACTCCACATCTTCATCAACAGTTGGCATTATCAGATTTTAACTCATAGCCATTCTAATTGGTATACTGTATTTCATTGCTGTTTTAATTTGCATTTCTCTGATAACTAATGATATTGAGCATTTCCTTCATAAGATTATTGGCCATCCATTCTTTTCTGAATGATCTGTTGAAATCTTTACTTCATTGTTTAATTGGTTGTTTCTCTTATTGAGTTATGAGTTCTTTATATATACTGAATTGAAGTCCTTTGTTAATACGTATTACTAATATTTGCTTCCATTCTATGACCTGCCTTTTTGTTTCTTAATGGTATCTTTCAAAGAGTAAAACTTTTTACGTTTAAGGAAGTATAATCTATCATTTTAAAAAATAGTTTGTGCTTTTTGTGTCTTATCCAAAAAATCTTTGCCTACTCAAGGCTGCAAAAATTTTCTTCTAGAAGTTCTATAGTTTTAGCTTTGACAATTGGGTTTATAATACATTTCAAGCTCATTCTTATGGGTCCTGCATTTTTCTGCTATGAAACTAAAGCTAATTCTTATGTATGATGTGAGGTAAGGGTCCATGTTTCTTTTCCTCAGTAAGAAAATCTAGTTTTTCCAGTAGCATCTGTTGAAAGACTTTCCTTTCCCAATTGAATTGCCTTGGTAGTTTTGTTGAAAATTAATTGATCATATATGTGGGGGTTGAGCAAAGTCTTTCTACCCTGTTCCATTGTTCTATATAAGGGGTCTTTAAAAGTTCATGGAAAATGTACATTATAGAAAAACTATATGGATTTCAATTTTGTTTGCATCAAAATAAACTGGAATAAACTTGTCATAACACGTCTGAATAGGATCTAGTTTGAGGGACTAAGAAGGATAAGACCTCAGTTTGAAAAGAGCCCTTATCAGAATATGAGTTCTGCAAAAACTGAAGCAAGAACAAACATTAAATTTATAATGAAGCTTGGGTGAAAGAATGGTGAAATCATTGATGCCTTTATGATAAGTTTATGGGGACAATGCCCCAAAGAAGTCAGCAGTTTACAAATCGTTTTAAAAAGGGATGAGATGATATTGAAGATGAAGCCTGCAGCAGCAGGCCAGGTACATAAATTTGCAAGGAAAAAATTCATCTTAATTGTGCCCTAATTGAAGAGGACTGATGATTATCAACAGAAACAATAGCCAACACCACAGCCTAAACCACAACTCAATTGGTTTAGCTTATGCAATTCTGACTGAAAAATTAAGGTTAAGCAAACTTTCCAATTGATGGGTGCCAAAAATGTTGTGCTCAGATGAGATGCAGACAAGAGCAGGGACTTCAATGGAAATTATGAACAGGTGAGATCACATTCTTGAAGTAATTGTAGCAGGAGATGAAACATGGCTTTGCCTGTATGATGCTGAAGACAAAGCACAACCAAAGCAATGGCAACCAGGAGGAAGTGGTCCAGTCTAAGTAAAAACAGACTGGTGAAGAGCAAAGGTCATGGCAACACGTTTTTGGGATGCTCAAGGCATTTTGCTTGTTAACTTTCTGGAGGGCCAAAGAACAATACTTATTGAGAGTACTTTAAGAAAACTGACCAAAGCTTTAGCAGGAAAATGTCTGGGACAGCTTCACCAGAGAGTCCTTTCCCACTATGACAATGCTCCCGCTCATTCCTCTCATCAAACATGGGCAATTTTGTGAGAGTTTTGATGGGAAATCATTAGGCATCCACATTACTGCCCTGATTTGGCTCCTTCTGACTTCTTTTGTTTCCTAATCATAAAAAATCTTAAAAGGCACCCCTTCATCTTCAGTTAATACTGTAAAAAAGACTTCATTAACATAGTTAAATTCCCAGGACCCTCAGTGTTTTAGGGTTGAACTAAATGGCTGGTATCATTGCTTACAAAAGTGTCTAGATCTTGATGGAGCTTACATTAAGAGATAAGGTTTATATTTTTTATCTTTTAATTAAAAGTGAATTTTTAAAAGTTCCCTTATACGTCTATCATTATAGTAATATATAGTCTTGATTAGTGTAATTTTATATAATAAGTCTTAAAACAGGGAGTATAGACATCTAACTATTCTTTTTAAAAGTTGCCTTAATTATTCAAGGTTGTTTTCATTTCACATCAAACTGACTGAGTAGAAACTTTGCTCCTACTACTTTATGTTGAAATTCAGCATTAGGATGCAAAGTATTATATATAATACGATTTAATTTCAGAAATAAGTTGAAATACAAATGATTAATAAGAGACTTTTCATAGTTTGCTAGGTACAACACTTTAAAAAAAGCCTATCACTGAAACCAACTTTAAAAATAGTGTCTGGAAACGGATCAATTTACAAAAATGCTATTGCTCACATATAGATACTGCTATTGCAAATCTTTATTTCTTCTAATTTTAGAGCCAAAGTTGAGTCATGTTCATGTTACTTTATACAGGAGTTGCCACGTAAGAACATAATGGTCTAATGACTAAAAACAATGTTGATGCCAAGTTTTTTCCTTTTTGGTCAATGAGTGTAGTCTGGAAAATGTATTCAGGTGTCACTGATGACAGAAAAATCAAAAAGGAGAATAAAGAATGAAAGACTAATAGAGAAGGCAACTTTTCAGGATCTTTAAAGAACTTAGGGTGAGTATGTATTTTTAAGAGTCTGAACCATCAGGGAAAATTCTAACTGTCCAGGGAAAAAAATGAAGCATGGAGATCTCAAATCAAATGAATGAATAATCTCCACTCCTCAAACCATTATTTAAGAAGTAATATACATATGTATACTAAACTGTGTTCTGAAATCTGCAATTATAATCTCCCTTCCATTTGGTCATCATTTTGACACTACTTTATCCTCAGTTCAGCTTTTTCTTTCTAAGAAATGCAAATAATATTCTTGGCTTTTAATCAAGACAAGCCCTAAATGCCATATTATCTTTATTATGAAAGAAGGGTAGGGCTGGATGCAGTGGCTCATGCCTGTAATCTTACTGTTTGGAAGGCTGTGGTGGAGGAATCACTTGAGCCCAGGAGTTCAAAGCTGCAGTGAGCCGTGATTGTGCCACTGCATTCTAGCCAGCATGACAGAGTGAAACCTGTCTCAAAGGGGGGAAAAAAAGTATAGTAGGCCTTGTGTGTTTTTGTATGTTGAAATACAGTTGGCCAAGCTGTATCAAGGAATATATGATTATTATTTATTGCTGCTTATTTTGGAGAAGCCTGAAATCTTCACAATGTTATGAAAGTTATATGATAATAAGTCAGAGCTATGAATTGTATGCAAAGCTATTTTTTTTTTCAATTAAAATATTCTGGTGAGATAGCCTAATGATTTCATTTTAAAAATTCTGCTTTAAGAAAAAAAAGAGTAGCAAACTTTTCAGCTGGAAATCTCATCAGTAATGATTCTACCTTTTATAAAAACAGAAAAGTTTCTTTATTTTAACCTATTTCTAATACATTATCATATCAATAAAGTAAATCATTCTAGTCCCCACATTTGCTAGATTAAACTGAGAAATATATAGAGTCATTCCGATATAGGAAGCATAGCATAAACAAATAAATAAAGGAATTAACAAATGGGAAATGAGATTATATATTTTAGCCCATTCCTCAGCACCTTTGAAGGAAATCAGCTGTAGGAACAAACAATATTATTACTAACCATTAATTTGTTTTTACTAAGTGTTTTTTCATGACAAATACAATGCTTTAAGTCATAAAATTGCAATATAATAGGCAACTCCAGCTCTATTTACAAGTGAAGTAAGTGACTGAATATTAGCGCTCTAAGTTCTAGCTCCACAACTAATGATATAATCTTAGGCAAGTCTTCACATTAAATTTACATCCTTTTTTTTTGAGTAAAGATATGGTGTATACTAAAGTGCAAATATGACCTCTGGGCAGAAGTGGCACTTCAGCAGAGGTGAGTTTGTTACTCGTAGAAGAAAATAGGGCCCTGAAGCATTGAAAAACTTGGACAAATGAAAAATCCAGAGGATGAGGAACTGATAGAAAGATCAGGATTGTGTGCTAAACCCTAGGGATAAGGCAGGACAAGGGGTTCCAAAGATGTGAGGCAGTAGAAGGAAGGAGAGTAAGGAGACAACAAATAGAACATGTACAACAGTCTTGAGCTTCACATGGAGATCTGTTGGTGACTAGCGTGGAAAGACAGTGGCTCTGAGGCATAATCTCTAACCATAACAACATAATTTCTAAGCAATCTATTAATATTTCACTTATTTTAATTCTTATGGAGTCATAACATTAACTACCACCAATAGGTGACTAGTCTTCTAAAAATATGTGATCTTTGGGAAAGGGGAGATGGTAGTGGCAATCATTCTGTTATGTCTCAAAATTTGGGCAGAAAATGTATTAACCCATACAGATGGAGAAATCTGCAAACGTCTTAAGGTATGTTTACCAGTTTGTAGTATCTGTAACTACATAACCAGGAAATAACCAGAGAATACTAGCTATGTTAGATAAGCATGCCATTTCAATCCAAGCAAAATACGGGAATAAAATTCCAGCCCATGAAGACTAAGACTGATTATAAATAAAAATTTTATATATATATACCCACATACATAGACATGCATAACACACTTCTAGGTCTACTTAAACTCATTTAATAATCACAAAACTATCACATAACAATGTCAGCAATAAACATAAACCTTTGAAAATGAAACCACTGCAAATCCACGATTAATTTTAAACATTTCAAGAAGAGTTTTTACAGGCTGACTCAGGGCTTGATCCTGTCAGCTAGATGGACACAGGAGGTCAATAATCCAGAAGCAATAAGACAGTGATTAGGCAGACAGTAAAAACAATTCCCTGGAAGCAATTACTGTCCAACACATCAGAAAGTCATTTGACCCAAATACTCAGGAAATGGATTTAAAAGATAATTTTCAGTGTCTCTCTGCTGCCCATTTCTCAAAGTCTTCTATAGTAAACACAGTCAAAAAGCCAAGCACTACCTTAAATAATCACTGACTGCAAATAGTCTGTTCAAAAATGATGACTACAAGAAGGATTCTTCTAAATAAGACAAGTTTAATTGTTCCTCCATGTGCTGATTGCTAGGAGAACATATTTATTTCTTTGTGTCTGTCTAGTCAGAGACACCGTAAAGCTGTAAGCTTTAAGAAAACCTGATCTTGTCCAAAAAGTTAACCATTCTAAAATTTTGCTACAAAATAGAAATGGGACACTTTAATTTTCCAAATTAAATTTGGAAAAGTGGAAGATACTTGTTTACCTCTTCTAAGAATTTCTAGAGAGTATTTAAAAGCTACTTTTGACTGTCCTTGAAACTACTCAAGGCTGACCTTGATAGAAGGATTCTATTTCTATTTCTTCTCTAGTCCGTCATTCAACAGAAGTGACCACTTCTTCATTCTTGAAACACTTTTTTGTTTCATTTGGCTTCCATGACATCATACACTTCTGGTTTTCCTTTTCCTCACTGGTCACAATTCCTCATTTTTCACTACCAGTACCTCTGAACATCAGAGTACTCCAATGCTCAATGTAGGCTCCTTTCTCTTCTTTACCTATATACTCTCTCTAGGTAACATATAGTTATAAATACAGTTTGTAGGCTGGTGGTCCTCAAATCTTTAGCTTTAGCCTTAACATCTTTCCCAAACTCTAGACTCATATGCCACATCTTCAATTCCTCTCTCTCATCCCTTAAATTCAAAGCATCACTTTTAATTGGCCTCTTACCTCATTTAGAATAAAGTTCACATTTTATGCTCTTACTTACAAAGCCTGGTATAATCTGGCTCCTGCTAAACACTTTAACCAAATTTCTACCCCTTGCCAAACTGGCCTTCTTCAGGGTTCTTAAGATTTGAAACTTATTTTTTACCTTATAATCTTTACGGAGGCTGTTTCCTCCATCTAGAATGCGCTTTGGATGGCAAGTCCCTCCCTGTTATTCAGATTTTAGCTTAAATGTCAGCTCCTTAGGGAGACCTTCCCAGAGCACTCAGTCTGAACTAGCCACTGGTCCCTTTCTAGCACAACAGATAGTGAAGAAAACAGTGGCCACTCTCTAATACAAGAGACAGTAGAGAAGCCACTGGTCACTCTAATGTAAGAGAGTAGAGAAACCAGTTACTTGTGAGGCTATTACAGAAGTCCAGGCAAGAAATGGTGAACACCTAGACCAGGGTTAGCACAGGAGACAGAGACATATTTGGGATGTAGAACTAACCAAAATTTGTGGAAGGTAAGAGAATTATGAAAGTGAAGGCCGATTTCCAAGTTTCTGGATCGAGCAACCAGATAAATGATGGTTCATTCATTAAAACGAGAAAGACCTGAGTGGGTGGAGTTAAGAGTTCAGTTCTGAAGATGATAGCTTTGAGATGATTATATGTAAAAAAAAAAAAAAAAAAGTCTTCAAGTCTGGAGTTCAGAAGAGAGAGCCTGTACTTAAGATAAAAATTTGGAAGTAATAACTACACATATTTACACTAATGAAAAATGATAAATTCACTTGAGAAGAAAAATACAGAGATAGAAAAGAAAAGGACTGAGTTCCTGTAAACAACACTTGGAAATCAAGAAGAAGAAAAGGAGACAGAATGGCCATGCTGGTAGAAAAACCAGATTCGGTATTATGTAATATAAACTGAAAAAGGGGGTGTTTCCGAAAGAATAGTGTGGTCGGTTGAGTTAAATACTGCTCAGAGTTTGCAAGTGATTAGAAAAATTATACTAGATTTGGAAAACTAGAGAGTATTGGTGATTTTGACAAAAGCAGTTTTCATGGAATGATGTTAAGTAAAATTGGAGAGGGATGGTGGTTAAATGAAGACTTCTGTTTCCCAGACTACGGAGGATATGGATATAAATTAAATGATACTTTTACTGATACTTCTAAATGATACTTCCATAACAAGAATATTAAATATTTTAAAAAATCAAATTAAATGTATTACTGAGATCACAGGAAGTTAAAAAAAATCTATGACCCAAAATCAAGAGTTACAGTAGTCCTTTAACCCATAAAGAAATCGAATCATTTGACAAAAACAAAAAAAAAATCTTTTATAAACACTGTACTCAGAAGATTTACAGAAAAGTTCTATCAAACATTCAACGAAAAGATAATTTTGATGTTACACAAACTGACTTCCTAATTCATCTTACTAGGCTAGCACAATCTTGCTTTTTAAAACCCAGTCAAGAACAGTACCAAAAAAGGTCACAGAAGCAAATCATGAATGCAGATGCAAAAAGGGTATGGGAGTACAGGCTTTCTCTTCTGAACTCCAGACTTAAAGACTCTTTTTTTTTTTTTTTAACATATAGTCATCTCAAAGCTATCATCTTCAAAACTGAACTCAACTCCACCCACTCAGGTCTTTCTTGTTTTAATGAATGAATCATCATTTATCTGGTTGCTCAATCCAGAAACTTGGAAATCGGCCTTCACTTTCATAATTCTCTTACCTTCCACAAATTTTGGTTAATTCTACATCCCAAATATATCTCTGTCTCCTGTGCTAACCCTGGTCTAGGTGTTCACCATTTCTTGCCTGGACTTCTGTAATAGCCTCACAAGTAACTGGTTTCTCTACTCTCTTACATTAGAGTGACCAGTGGCTTCTCTACTGTCTCTTGTATTAGAGAGTGGCCACTGTCTTCTTCACTATCTGTTGTGCTAGAAAGGGACCAGTGGCTAGTTCAGACTGAGTGCTCTGGGAAGGTCTCCCTAAGACTAAAACTATACACACACACGTATATATGTACATATGCATAATTTATATAAAAATAAATGAAATCAAATGGTTTAAAATAGATAATACACCATAACCATGTTTGGTTTATTCTAGGACCTCAAATTTAGTTTAACATAGAAGATATACTAACATACTTAGTAACATTTTGGGATTAAAAGAGAAAAATTAAACTGAAAAAACTAAAGTCAGCTGGGTGTGATGGCCCATGCCTCTAATCCTCACTTTGGGAAGCTAAGGCAGGAGGACTGCCTGATTCCAGGATTTCCAGACCAACCTGGTCAGACCTTGTCTCCACACACACAAAAAAATAATTAGCTGGGTGTTGTGGGTACACACCTATAGTTCCAGCACTTTGGGAAGCTGAGGTGGATCACTTGTATCCAGGAGTTCAAAACTTCAGTCAGCCATGATCATGCCACTGCTCCCTACCTGGGGCAACATAGCAGGACCCTGTCTCTAAAAAAAGAAAAAAGTCTAACAAAACTTAGTATTTACTTGAGATTGAAACAAAATAAAAAAGGAAGGAAACATCTCTGATCTGAAACAAAGGGAATCCCCCAAAACAAACACCACCCCCCATAAAAAAGATAAAGCAAGTAACATACTCAATTGTTAAATATTCAAAAGCAATACCTTAATGATCACAAACAGGATGATGATACTAGCTAACCATTTCTATTAGGTACTGGTTACTGGTGGTTGCAGTCAGTGCAATAAGATAAGAAAAAGAAATAAATGACATAACAAGTGGAAAGGAACAGATAAAAAGATAAGATGATTGTTTTTATAGAAAACCCTAAAGTATCTACAGATAATTTGTTAGGTACAAAATCAAAACTCAAGAATCAACTTCATTTCTATATAGCAGCCCTGAACAGAAAATGTAATTTTAAAAAGGTAACAATATTAACAGCAAAATATATAAGGCAACTAGGAATAAATTCAACAAATGATGTGCCAATTCTTTAGGGAGAAAATTGTAAAAGTTTATTAACAGATACTAAAGAAAACCTAAATAAATATGCAGTGCTATTCCATGCTCCAGGATAAAAATACTCAATATCACAAAGATATCATTCTCACTAAATCAGTCTACGGAGTCAATGTAATTTCAATAAAACTCTTACCATTTTAGTTGGTCAATTTATTTAGTTAATCTATTTAATGAAACCTGAAAACCTCATTCATATGGAAGAACAAAGACTAAAAATAACCAATTATTCATGTAGAAGAAAAATCAAGTGTGGGACCTGTCTTACTAGATATGAAGACTTAAAAATCAATTCCAATACAGTTAGAAAGGATGAATAAAACCTACTATCTGATAGGACAACAGGCTAACTATAGTCAGTAACTTAATTGGACATTTAAAAACAGCTAAAAAAGTATAACTGGATTGTTTGTAACACAAAGGATAAATGCTTGAGGGGATGAGTACCCCATTCTCTGTGATGTGATTATTATGCATTGCATGCCTGTATCAGAACATTTCATGTACCCCATAAATGTATACACCTACTGTATACCCATGAAAATTAAACATTAAAAAAATCAATTCCAGGTGGATTAAGAATTTAAATGGGAAATTCTTTGGAGAATATGCTTATGACCTTGACTTAGGGAAGAATTTTCTGAAACAGGACATAAAAAATATAAAATATAAAAGGACTAATAAATTTGAATACATAAAAATTAAGACATACTAAGAGAAGATATCCGTAATACATATTAATTTACAAAGAACTAATAAAAGATAAACCAATAGAAACATGTAATTAAAACCTGAATAAATATGTCACGGATAAAGGAATACCAATGACCAATACATACATGAGAAGACGCTCAACTCCATTAGTAATCTTGGAAATGACCTTGCAAATCAAAGTCAGATAACATTTTATAGTCATCGCACTGTGGCAATGAAATCACACACTGGCAACAATCAGAATGTCTGGAAAGATAAAGTATGGCAAGGATGTGGAGCAACCAGAAATGTTATGATATACTTAGGAGTGAAGACTGGCATCAATCACTTTGGAAACAATGTGGCACTATGTGGTGAACTGAAGATGTGTGTACTTTATACCCCAGCAATTCTACTCCTAGGCATATATGTACCCTGAAGAAATGCTTGCACGTGTATACCAGGAAAGAGGTATAAGAATGTTTATGTTTGTAATAGCAAAAAACCTGAAATAACCAAATGTGCATCAAGAAGAGAATGAATAAGTTTTGGTATAGTCTAAAAATAGAATATTATACAATGGTGAAAATGAATAAACTACAACTATAGACATTACTATCACTATGGTATACCATAATGCTGAACGGAAAAAGAAAGCAAGTCATAAAAATTTATGTACAATTTTTTACTTTGTAAAATATAACATCTTTTAATTTTTTAATTTGTTAAATATTAATGTAATATATATATATTTTTTATTATACTTTAAGTTCTAGGGTACATGTGCATAGCGTGCAGGTTTGTTACATATGTATACTTGTGCTGTGTTGGTGTGCTGCACCCATCAACTCGTCAGCACCCGTCAATTCATCATTTGTATCAGGTATAACTCCCAATGCAATCCCTCCCCCCTCCCCCCTCCCCATGATGGGCCCCGGTGTGTGATGTTCCTCTTCCCAA
>NW_012118265.1:12154960-12157019 GCF_000951035.1 Colobus angolensis palliatus | reverse complement strand
CTGTTTTCCATAATGGTTGAACTAGTTTACAATCCCACCAACAGTGTAAAAGTATCTTTTAAGAGATGTGGACTTGCTATGTTGCCCAGCTGGCCTTGAACCCCTGGGCTCAAGCGATCCTCCCATCTAAGCTTACCTAAATTTGTAAAATCAGAAATACATTTCTAAAACTAAATGTTATATTATTGGTAATACACACAGATGTGGTGAAAGCATACAGAGAAGAGAAAAATAGGCATAAAATTCAGAATAGAAAAGATTGAAGAATTTTGCAGAAGAGTTTTCATTTTTCTGTATCTCAAGTTAGAAGTTGTGTGCAGGTGTCTATATTACTGTTATTCTTTATGCCCTTTACATATCTTATAAAGAGGCTTTTGAATGTATGTCATACTTAATAAAAACAGTTAAAAACTGAATGAGGTCAACGAGTGGGTCTGGGACTGCTGGAATAATCCACTTGTAAAATAATAGAGTTGGATCTTTCACATCCTACACAAAAATGAACTCAAAACGGATCACAGATCTAAATATAAAATCTAAAACTATACAACTCTCAGAAGAAATGACAGTAGTAAATCTTTGTGATCTTAGGTTAGGCAAAGCCCTCTTAAATATCACGCTATAAGCTGAAGTAACAAAAAATAAACAGATAAACTGAACTTCATCAAAATTAAAAACATCTGTGCTTCAAAGAATACAATCAAGAAAGTAAACAAAGACAACCAACAGAATAGGAGAAAATATTTGCAAATCAGGGAGCAGAGGTGGGAGGATGGCTTGAGCCCAGGAGTTCAAGGGCAGCCTGGGCAACAGATCAAGACCCCATCTCTCAAGAGATATTATTGTACATCCTTCTTGTGATGACGTGAGATGATAAAATGCCTATGTGATGAGATACTGCAAAAGCTGATCTGATAACTGAGACGGCAACAAAGTGACTAATGAGCGGTAGTGTATACAGTGTGAATACACTAGACAAAGAGATGGTTCATGTGTGGTGGTGTGAGATTTCATCACATTACTCAGCACAATTTAACACTTACGAATTGTTTATTTCTGGAATTTTTCATTTCATATTTTTGGACTACAGTTCACTGTGAGTAACTGAAACCACAGAAAGAGAAACCACAGATAAGGGGGGACGAGTACCTATGCATTTTCAAAAAAAAAAAGAGAAAAACAAAGTGACATTCATTAGGTATGACATGTATGACACAGACTTTACTTCTATATTGTGGACAGTTAAGAAAGAAAAATGGGGGTTAGGAAATAGGTATAGAGAGAGGGTAGAGAGACAAATGTGACATAAAGAGACACAAAAGGGATGAAATGACAGGAGGGAGAAATAAGAAGAACAAAAGAGAAACAAAGGAGAAGGAAAACGAGTAAGATAGAGAGATAGGAAGATCTATGGTCTTGTGACTGGGTGCCAGACAACTGATCATCATAGCCTTCCAACTGGCTACAGTTCTTAGAAGCAAATTCGAAACCATTTAAACTATTCTCATTGAAAGACTAATTTTTTTTTAAAGCAAAACCAAAACCCACAAAAATCCCTAGATTATTATTATTTATTTTTAAAATTTAATCTTTTTTTGGAGACAGACTGTCTCTCATTCTATTACCTACGCTAGAGTGCAGTGGCATGATCATAGCTCACTGCAGCCTTGATCTCCTGGGCTCAAGGGATACTCCCATCGGAACCTCCTGAGTATCTAGGATTGCAGGCGTGTGCCCCCATGCTGGGCTACTTTTAATTTTTTTAGTTGAGATGGGGTCTCACTATGTTACCCAGGCTGGTCTCAAACTCCTGAGTTCAAGCAATCCTCCTGTCTCAGCCTCCCAAAGTGCTGGGATTATAAGAGTGAGCCATCGCACCTGGCCAATGCCCTGGATTAGAAACTGAGATATTGGCTGGGCATGGTGAACCAGGCCTGTAATTCCAGCACTTTGGGAGGCCGAGGCAGGCAGATCATGAGGTCAGGAGATGGAGACCACAGTGAAACCCCATCTCTACTAAAAATACAAAAAAATTAGCTGGGTGCGGTGGCGGGTGCCT
>NW_012118265.1:12128058-12154910 GCF_000951035.1 Colobus angolensis palliatus | reverse complement strand
AAAAAAAAAAAAAAATCCCCCTGGGTAGAAGGAGACCAAGGAGAACGTCATTCTCCTGAGATGGGCTTTAAAGAGCCTTGAAGTAAAACTCCAGCCCATCCGCCTAGACGCTGGAAAACAAAGAAAAAAACAAAAAAAAAAAAAAAAAAAAAAGATAAAAAAACCTACCCTGTGAGCCCCGACCAATTTTTTAAAATACTGATATATAATAGTTGTACTTATTTTGGGGTACCTGTGCTATTTTGATACATGTATACAATGTATAATTATCAAATTAGGGTAACTGGAATATTTATCACTTCAAACATTTTTCTTTGTGTTGGAAACATCAGAATTCTTCTCTTCTAGCTATTTTGAAATATATAATAAATATTACAGTTAATTATAGTTTCCCTACTATACTGTCAAATACTAGAACTTATTCCTTCCATCTGTTATTTTTGTACTCTTTAACCAACTTCTCTTCGTCCCCCACCCTTCTCAGCCTCTGATAACCATGATTCTACTTTCTACCTCCATGAAAGATATGGTTGACTTCATATCTTTGCCATTGGGACTAGTGCTGCAATAAACACGAGGGCGCAGATATTTTTCCATAGATTGTTTCCTTTTTGGGATATATATATACACCTATATATATATAATTCCTGGCTCATATGGTAGTTGTACTTCTAGTTTTTTAAGAAACCTCCATACTGGTTTCCATATTGGCTATATACTTTACAGTCCCACCAACAGTGTATGTGGGTTTCCTTTTGTTTGCATCCTTGCCAGCAACCACTAATTTTTGTCTTTTAACTAGCAGCCATTTTAACTGAGATGAGATGATGTCTCACTGTGGTTTTAATTTGCGCTTCCCTGATAATTAGTGATGGTGAGCATTTTTTCATATACTGTTGACCGTTTATATGTCGTCTTCTTTTCAGAAATGTCTATTCTGGTGTTTTGCTCGATTTTCCTTTTTTAAGTTACATGCTTTGAAAAAGGCTGTACAATAAGAGTCTCTATAAATACCCACCTCCCTCCTTTTTAAAATTATTATTATTATTATTATTATTTTGCTACATTGACTGTGCTGGCCTCAAATTCCTGGCTCCATGTGATACATACTCCCATCTTGGCCTCTCAAAACACTGAGATTACAGGCATAAGCCACCGTACCTGGCTTTTTGGCTGATTTTTAATGGAATTGTTATTATTATGTGCTCTTGAGTTAAACATTTGAGTTTCTTACATATTTTGGTTATCAATCCCTTCTCATATGGATAGTTTACAAGTATTTTCTGCCATTCTGTAGCTTGTCTTTTCACTTGGTTGACTGTTTCCTTTGCTGAGCAGAAGCTTTATAGGTTGATGCAATCCCATTTGTCTATTTTTGCTTCGGTTGTCTGTGTTTTTGGGGCCTTACCCCCAAAATCCTTGCCCACAACGTTGTCCTGCAGTGTTTCCCCAGTAGCTCTAACAAATTTCTTTGTGATTTTTATTTGCTTTTTAAAGAAATGTTTGTAAATCTCTGCATGATAAGACCTCTGTGCTTGGTGCACATCATTTTCCTACATGGATCACTTGGTTTCAGCCATGTTAAATTTCATTCAGTTTTCAATTCTCTGAAGAACCATATTCTCTTGCTTATAGGTTTCACAAATGCTGTTCCCTTTACTTGGAACATTCCTATCCTTTTTCCCTTTCATCTACCTAACTCTTATTTATTCTTAACCCTCAGTTTACAATCTACTTTCTTCCTTGAACCTATGTAAGTCTTACTAGAAACCTTCTACGAACTTCTACAGCATGCAAAACTTCCTTTCGGGTTCTTCCTTCAGCCTGGAATATCTATCATCTAGTTTTTCAAAATGAATTTTACTTCTGCAAAATTCAGCTCAAATGCCACTCCTTATGAAACCTTCCCAAAGTTCTACTAAGCATTTATTCTCCTTACATTAGAGTTTTACAGAGTTTCTCACCCACTAGATGATATAATACAGAAGAGCTCTTGTATGTACTCCCACAGTATTCAGCCCAGAGTAGGGAATCAGTAACTATAAACTGGCTCCATGAATGAACTTGATGAAATTAATCCTAGGGTGAAAGAAAGCTGGCCTAAGAGTTAGAGCCCTGCTTATATCAAGAAAGGGCTAATCTAGGAATACCTCCAGGGTGACAGGTGCTTCCAACTAGGTGAAAGGATCACAATGATAAGCAGTATGAATCCCACAAAAGACTACTTCATAAAAAGTGCTGCAGTACCTATGAAAGTCATAAATAAAATAGTATACTATAAAATAAATTGGCAGTGACCTGGTAATAGATTTTGACTGAATTGATTATTCACTGACAGTACTCAAATAGTCCTGCAAATGTATCAACTGTGTAATGAACAACTATTAAGTTTATTGATTTTCTGATTTCCACTGATAACAGGCCAAAGCTACACATAAATATCTGTTAGTAATACACAAGAACTAACAACTTTGACAAATGAAACCTCAAAAGCCTAAACAGTCCAAGTTAATAAAAATGTGAAGGCCTAATGCCAGATCTAAAGGACATACCTAACAAATGAATCTAATACACTTAATAACTAGGGAAGACAGTCTTGATCATCTCTTTCCTGTCATAGACTTTAAAAGGTTTCCTTTATCCTACTGGTGAGATTATTTCATAATAGGTATGCTTTCTATATCCTTCAACAATCAAGATTTTGTATTTATATAGCCTCCAGCTAACATTTGGATACACTTGCGAAAGTGCTTTCATATAGTTAGTTCTTATAAAATCTCTGTGAGATAAGCATTGTTTTCTTCATTTTTACTTCAAGAACTGAAGTTCAGTGAGGTTAAATGATATGACCAAAGGCCACTCAGTAAGTAGTAAGTAGACCACTCAGTACCCAGTGAGTAGAAAGACCAGTGTGTAAATCTAGGTCATATAATTTAAAAAGTAATATGAAATAGCAAAGGAACATTTTATCCTACTCTTAACAAATTTTCAGTGCATATTACCTTAAATTCATTGGTTATACCATTAAAATATTTTCACAGTAGCCTGATCTGATCATGGCGGACAGGAGGCAGAACTAGACTGCAGCTCTAACCTGGATGGACACAGCAGCATCACGGAGGCTTGCATTGTGAATTTTGGCTCCAGAATGACTGCAAGAACAAACCAGCAATCCTGAGAGGACCCACAGAGCTGATGAAGGAAGCTGACTGCTCCTGCAGGACCTGGGAGACATCCCAAATACTGTGAGTGCCCCAACTGTGGAAGTGAGAATGGGAGAGTCTCCTCTCCCGAACACACACCTCCACTGGAGAAACTGAAGGTCTGTTTGCAGGAGAAGTTTCTGACTTTACCTGGGGCTGAGTCAATTTAAACAGCTGAGTGAAATACAGGGGTAGAGGAAGCAGCAGAAAGGCCCTGGGAGTTCAATGGGTGCCCAAGAAGGACATTCCTGCCTGACACCACAGGAATCCACTGGGAGGGTGGCCAGAGGAGCTGCGGGGAAAACACCGCAGGGAGAAGGAAATCTCCAGCTGAACTCTGTACAATTTGAATGGGATGGGAAGCCTCCTGGCCAGAACTTGGGGGAGGACGCAAATCCCATGTGCAGACTCCACAGTGGGGGAAGAACCAAGCCCTTTTCTCTCGCAGCTGGAAGACGGGTAGTCTGGGGCAAGTTCTCAAGCCTGGCTCGCCCAACACCTGGAAACAGACTCAGGGCTGTTGTGGGGGCATGGTGGGAGTGAGACCGGCCCTTGGGTTTGCATGGGAGCTGGATGAGGCCTGTGACTGCTGCCCTCCCCCACTTCCATGACACCCTGCATGACTCAATAGAGGCAGCCATAATCCTCCTAGGTACTCAACTTCATTGACATGGGAACCTCACCCCCATCTCCAACAGCAGGCGCAGCAAGACCTGCCCAAGGAGAGTCTGAGCTCAGACATGCCTAGCCCTGCCCCCACCTGATGGTCCTTCCCTACCCACCCTGGTTGCCGAAGACAAAGGGCATATAATCTTGGGAGTTCTAGGGCCCCGCCCACCACTGGTTTCTCTCCATACTACCACAGCTGATGCTCTCTGGAAAGTGCCATCTCCCAGCAGGAGGCCAACCCTCACAAAAATGGAACATTAAACCATCAAAACTAAGAACCCTCACAGAGTCCACTGCACTCTCCCAACACCTCCACTGGAACAGATGCTGGTATCCACAGCTGAGGGACCCACAGATAATTTACATCATATGACTCTGTGCAGACAGTACCACCCCGGAGCTGGGTAGACTTGCTGGGGGGGCTAGACCTAGAAGACAGACAACAATCACTGCAGCTCGGCTCACAGGAAGCCACATCCATAGAAAAAGGGGGAGAGTACTACATCAAGGGAACACCTCATGGAATAAAAGAATCTCAACAACAGCCTTCAGCCCTAGACCTTCCCTCTGACAGAGCTGGTTTTCTGGTTCCCTCTCTAACCAAATGAGAAGGAACCAGAAAACCAACTCAGGTAATATGACAAAACAAGGCTCTTTAACATCCCCCCGCAATGACACTACTTTACCAGCAATGGATCCAAACCAAAAAGAAATCCCTGAAATCTTTTTTTACCTCAAAAAGAATTCAGGAGGTTAGTTATTAAGCTAATCAGGGAGGTACCAGAGAAAGGCAAACCCAATGCAAGGAAATCCAAAGAACAATACGAGAAATGAAGGGAGAAATATTAAAGGAAATAGCTTAAAGAGAAAACAATAAAAAATTCAGGAAACTCGGGTCACACTTATACAAATGCAAAATGCTCTGGAAATTCTCAGCAGTAGGATTGAACAAGGAGAAGAAAGAAATTCAGAGCTCGAAGACAAGATCTTCAAATTAACTCAATACAACAAAGACAAAGAAAAAAGAATAAGAAAAAGAACAAATCCTCCAAGAAGTCTAGGATTATTTTAAATGACCAAACCTAAGAATAATTTGTGTTCCTGAGGAAGAAGAGAATTCTAAAAGCTTGGAAAACATATTTGGGGGAATAATTGAGGAAAACTTCGCTAGTCTTGCTAGAGAACTAGACACGCAAATACAAGAAGCACAAAGAACACCCAGGAAATTCACTGCAAAAAGATCATCACCTAGGCATATTGTCATCAGGTTATCCAAAGTTAAGATGAAGGAAAGAATCTTAAGAGCTGTGAGACAGAAGTACCAGATAACCCATAAAGGAAAACCTATCAGATTAACAGCAGATTTCTCAGCAGAAACCCTACAAACTAGCAGGGATTGGGGCCGTATCTTCAGCCTCCTCAAACAAAACAATTACTAGCCAAGAATTTTGTACCTAGCAAAACTAAGCATCATATATGAAGGAAAGATAGTCTTTTTCAGACAAAAATGCTGAGAGAATTCACCACTAGCCACCGCTACAAGGAGCGGAAGGAGAACTGCTAAAAGGAGCTCTAAATCTTGAAACAAATCCTGGAAACACTCAAAACAGAACCTCTTTAAAGCATAACTTTTGACCTTTAAGACAAAAATGTAAGTTAAAAAGCAAAAACAAAACAAAAAACAAAGTACACAGGCAGCAAATAGCACAATGAATGCAACTGTACCTCACATCTCAATACTAACATTGAATGTAAATGGCCTAAATGCTCCACTTAGACGATACAGAACTGCAGAATGGTAAGAGCTTACCAACCATCTGCTGCCTTCAGAAGACTTACCTAACACATTAAAGACTCACATAAATGTAAAGTGAAGGGGTAGAAAAGGCATTTCATGCAAATGGACACCAACAGTGAGCAGAGGTAGTTATTTTTATATCAGACAAAAGAAACTTTAAAGCAACAGCAGTTAAAAAAGGACAAAAAGGGACATTATATAATGATGAAAGGCCTTGTCCAACAGGAAAATATCACACATATGCACCTAAAACTGGAGCTCCCAAATTTACAAAACAATTACTAATAGATCTAAGACATGAGATAGACACCAACACAATAATAGTAGGGAACTTCAATACTCCACTGACAGCATTAGACAGGTCATCAAGACAGAAAGTCAACAAAGAAACAGTGGATTTAAACTATACCTTGGAACAAATGGACTTAGCAGATATATACAGAACATTTTGACCAACAACCCCGAATACACATTCTATTCAACAGCTCATGGAACTTTCTCCAAGACAGACCATAAGACAGGCCATAAAATGAGGCTCAATACATTTAAGAAAACTGAAATTTTATCAAGCACTCTCTCAGATCACAGTGGACTAAAACTGGAAATCAACTCCAAAAGGAAGCTTCAAAACCATGAAAATACATGGAAATTAAATAACCTGCTTCTGAATGAGCACTGGGTCTAAAATGAAATCAAGATGGGAATTTAAACATTCTTCAAACTGAATGACAATAATGACACAATCAATCAAAATCTCTGGGCTACAGAAAAGGCAGTGCTAAGAGGAAAGTTCATAGCCCTAAACACCTACATCAAAAAGACTGACAGAGCACAAACTGACATTCTAAGGTCACACCTCAAGGAACTAGAGGAACAAGGAAAAAAGCCAAACCCAGCAGAAGAAAGGACATAACCAAGATCAGAGCAGAACTAAATGAAATTGAAACAAAAATATACAAAAGATAAATGAAACAAAAAGCTGGCTCTTTGAAAAGATAAATAAAATTGATAGATCATTAACAAGATTAACCAAGAAAAGAAGAGAAAAAATCCAAATAACCTCATTAAGAAATGAAACAGCAGATATTAAACTCACACCACTGAATTATCTTTTGTAGTTCATTCAAGGCTACTATGAACACCTTTATGTACATAAACTAGAAAACCTAGAAGAGATGGATAAATTCCTGGAAAAATACAACCCTCCTAGCTTAAATCAGCAAGAATTAGACACCCTGAACAGACCAATAATGAGCAGTGAGATTGAAATGGTAATTAAAAAAATTATCAACAAAAAAAGCCCACAACCAGAAGGATTCACAGCAGAATTCTACCGATATTCAAAGAATTGGTACCAATCCTTTTGACACTATTCCTCAAGACAGAGAAAGAAGGAACCCTCTCCAATTCATTCTGTGAAGCCAGCATCATCCTAATACCAAAACCAGGAACAGACATAACCACAAAAAGAACACTACAGGCTGATATCCTTGATGAACATAGATGCTAAAATCCTTAACAAAATACCAGCTCACTGAATCCAACATTTCGAAAAGATGATTAATCCACCATGATGAAGTGGGTTTCATATGAGGGATGCAGGGATAGTTTAACATATGCAAGTCAATAAATGTCATACACCACATAAACATAATTAAAAACAAAAATCACATGATCATCTCAATAGATGCAGAAAAAACATTCAACAAAATCCAGCATCCCTTTATGATTAAAACTTTCAGCAAAATCGGCATACAACAGACATACCTCAATGTAATAAAAGTCATTTATGACAAACTCACAGCCAACATAATACTGAATGAGGAAGGGTTGAGAGCATTCCCTCTGAGAACTGGAACAAAACAAGGATGCCCACTCTCACCACTTCTCTTCAACACAGTACTGCAAGTCCTAGCCAGAGCAATCAGACAAGAGAAGTAAACAAAGGGCATCCAAATAGGTAAACAGGGAGTCAAACTGTCACTGTTTGCTGACAATATGATCGATTACCTTGAAAACCCTAAAGACTCCTCCAGAAAGCTCCTAGAACTGATAAAATAATTCAGCAAAGTTTCTGGATACAAGATTAACGTACACAAATCAGTACTTTTTCTATTCACTAACAGCAACCAAGTGGAGAATCAAATCAAGAACTCAACCCCTTTTACAATAGCTGAAAAATAAATAAAATGCTTAAGAATATACCTAATGAAGGAGCTGAAGACCTCTACAAGGAAAACTACAAAACACTGCTGAAAGAAATTACAGATGACACAAACAAATGGAAACATCCCATGCTCATGGATGAGTGGAATCAATATTGTGAAAATGATCATACTGCCAAAAGCAATCTACAAATTCAATACAATCTCCATCAAAATACCACCATCATTCTTCACAGAATTAGAAAAAAAAATTCTGTTTTTTGGTTTTTGAGACGAAGTGTCGCTCTGTCCCCCAGTCTGGAGTGCAGTGGCACAATCTCGGCTCACTGCAAGCTCCGCCTCCTGGGTTCACACCATTCTCCTGCCTCAGCCTCCCGTGTAGCTAGGATTACAGGCGCATGCCACCATGTCTGGCTAATTTTTTGTATTTTTTGTAGAGACAGGGTTTCACCGTGTTAGCCAGGATGGTCTCAATCTCCTGATCTCATGATCTGCCCACCTCGGCCTCCCAAAGTGCTGGGATTACAGGTGTAAGCCACTGCACCCAGCCAGAGAAAAATAATTCTAAAATTCATATGGAACCAGAAACGAGCCTGCTTAGGCAATGCAAGATTAATCAAAAAGAACAAATCTGGAAGCATCACACTACCTGATTTCAAACTATACTATAAGGCCATAGCCACCAAAACAGCATGTACTGGTATAAAAATAGGCACATAGACCAATGGAACAGAATAGAGAACCCAGAAATAAACCCAAATACTTCCAGCCAACTGATCTTCGACAAAGCAAACAAAAACATGAAGTGGGGGAAGGACACCCTTTTCAATAAATGTTGGTGCTGAATCCTTATCTCTCACCTTATACAAAAATCAACTCAAGATGGGTTAAGCTCTTAAATCTAACATCTAACACCTGAAACTATAAAAATTCTAGAAGGTAACATTGTAAAACCTCTTCCAGATATTGTCTTAGGCAAGGATGTCATAACCAAGAACCCAAAAGCAAATGCAATAAAAACAAAGATAAATAGTTGGGACTTACTTAAACTAAAGAGCTTTTCCACAGCAAAAGGAACAGTCAGCAGAGTAAACAGACAATCCACAGAGTGGGAGAAAATATTCACAATCTATACATCTGACAAAGGACTAATATCCAGAATCTGCAAAGAACTCAAACAAATCAGTAAGAAACAAAACAAAACACTCCCATCAAAAAGTAGGCTAAGGACATGAATAGACAATTCTCAAAAGAAGATATACAAATGGCCAACGGATATATGAAAAAATGCTCAACATCACCAATGATCAGGGAAATGCAAATCCAAACCACAATGCAAGACTACCTTACTCCTGCAAGAACGGCCATAATAAAAATAAATTAAAAAAAATAGAAGTTGGCATGGATGCAATGATCAGGGAACACTTCTACACTGCTGGTGGGAATGAAAACTAATGCAGCTGCTATGGAAAACAGCATGGAGATTCCTTAAAGAACTAAAGGTAGAACTACCATTTGATCCAGCAATCCTACCACTGGGTATCCGTCTACCCAAGGGAAAGGAAGTCATTATATGAAAAAGATACCTGCACACTCATGTTTATAGCAGCACAATTCACAAGTGCAAATTGTGGAACCAAACCAAATGCCCATCAATCAATGAGTGGATAAAGAAACATATCTATCTATCTATCTATCTATCTATCTATCTATCTATCTATCTATCTATCTATCTATCTATCTATCTATCTGATGGAATACTGCTCAGCCATAAAAAGGAATTAATTAACAGCATTTGCAGCAACCTGGATGATACTGGAGACTATTATTCTAAGCGAAGAATATGTTCTCACTGATATGTGGGAGCTAAGCTGTGAAGACACAAAGGCACAAGAATGATACAATGGGCTGGGCATGGTGGCTCACGCCTGTAATCCCAGCATTTTGGGAGGCTGAGGCAGGTGGATCGTGAGGTTGAGATGGAGGCCATCCTGGCCAAAACGGTGAAACCACATCTCTACTAAAAGTACAGAAATTAGCTAGGCATGGTGGCTTGCGCCAGCAGTCCCAGTTACTTGGGAGGCCGAGGCAGGATAATTGCTTGAACCCGGGGGGCAGCAGTTGCAGTGAGCCGAGATTGCACCACTGCACTCCAGCCTGGGAGGCTGAGCGAGACTCCATCTCAAAAAAAAAAAAAAAAAAAGAATGATACAATGGACTGTGGGGACTTCGGAGGAAGAGTGGAAGAGGGGTGAGGGATAAAAGACTACAAATATGGTGCAGTGTATACTGCTCGGGTGATGGGTGCACCAAAATCTAACAAATCACCACTGAAGAACTTACTCATGTAATGAAATACCACCTGTACCCCAATAACTTATGGAAGAAAAAGTAGGTACACTCCTAACGGTGGCTGCCAGGGGCTATGGGGGAGAGGGAAGGGGGACTTATAGTTCAATGGGCATAGAGTTTCAGTTTTGAAAGATGAAAAAGTTCTGGAGATCTGTTGTACAGCAGTGTGAATATACATAACACTACTGAATTGTATACTTAAAATGGTTAAGATGGTAAAATTTCTTATGTATTCTTTTACCACAATTAAAAAATTTTAAATTAAAATGTTTTTCATAGTATATATTCTATTTTATATTCTGCTTTTCATCTCTACTTAACCTTCTCTCTTTTTTCCCATGAGCCAAATTTTTCATTTGCTTATTTTTTGTATTTGAAGTACTCTTCAATGACATCCTTGGCCAGAGATTCTTTGCCATAGTCCTTAACTACTACACAATTGAAACCAATGACTTTATAGGGTTTTCCCTCTCTGAGGCCGCCAACAAGACATACACAGGCTCATCACAGATCACAGCTGGATGCAAATATGTATAGATGGGCTCGGAACTTGTCTAAGGCATTGGCAGCTTTGCAAATTCCACATGCTAAGCCATCGTGGATGAGGGCAGTCTTCAGCATGTTTTGTAAAACAGTATTCATGTCCATAATGCCACAAGGCCAACTCTGGGAAAGAGTGGTAAATTTTCAGAAGACTCAGGCTATCTCAGTGAATGCTGTCTTTTCATGGGTCCCTATTACTCTTTTACTATAATGAAGGTCTATTCCAGTGGTTCTCAAAGTGTGGTCTCCAGACCAATTGTATCAACATCACCTGGGTGTAGTTGTTAGCAAGGCAATCTTAAGTCCCTATCTCAGACCCCCTGAACCAGGAACTCTGGGAGTGGAACAATCAGTCTCCAGGTGATTTTGAGGCACACTAAAGTTTGAAAACCACTAGTCTATCCTGTTTAAACAGAAATCTGATCTCCCAAGTATGCAAAAATATGACAAATACATAAAATCAAAATTCGGTTCTTCAGAGGAAGAGTAACTATTCATGAAGTAAATTTTATGCCCCAGTTGTACTGCTAGATATATTTCATAAAGAATGTAATACTAATATTTAATATGCAGGGCAAAAAAAGCTAGGTAAGAGGAGTAGAGGGGCACAAATACCACAAAAGAAGAGATCATTCCCCAATAATTTCTCTTTTATGTACACTTGTACCTATATAACATGTGTGTGTGTGTATATATAGATATATTATATTTCATATTATATTTGTAATTGTATTTTGGTATTAGAATTACTCTTATTTAAGCCAGGCATCAGCAAACTTTTGCCGTAAAGGGCAAGACAGTAAGTATTTTAGGCTTTGTAGGCCATACAGTCTCTGTCACAACTATTCAGTTCTGCTGCTGTAGCACAAACGCAGCTATTGACAATATGTAGACAAATGAGAGTGGCTTTTGTTTCAATAGTACTTTATAAAACTTGGTGCTGGGCTGGATTTGGCTGATTGGTCTTAGTTTGCTGACCTCTGACTTAAGCTGTCACTAAAACATATTTCAATTACTTGAGTTTTCTGAGTGACTGTGGGCGGTGTGTGCATAATCAGAAACTAAATGTTGCATAAACAATTCACACTGGAGGCCGGGCGTGGCTCATGCCTGCAATCCCAGCACTTTGGGAAGCTGACGTGGGTGCATCACTTGAGATCAGGAGTTCAAGACCAGCCTGGACAACATGGTAAAACCCCGTCTCTACCAAAAAATACAAAAATTAGACAGGCATGATGGCATATGCCTGTAGTTACCTAGCTACTCAGGAGGCTGAGGTGGAAGAATCGCTTGAACCCAGGAGGTGGAGGCTGCAGTGAGCCAAGATCGCGCTCCTCTACTCCAGCCTGGATGACAGAGTGAGACCCTGTCAAAAAAAAAAAAAAAAAAAAATCCCAAAAACAAACCCAATTCACATTGGAGATGTTGCTTTATATGAAGAAAATTATGTAATGTGCAAAAATGTTTTGGTTGGTAACAGACTGCCTATAAAATATACAATGGTGGCTCCATAAGATTATAATAATGGAGTTGAAAATTCCTATTGCTCAGTGATGTCATAGCTACCCTAACATTGTGGCACAACACATTACTCATCCAACTGTGGTGATGCTGGTAGAAACAAACAAACAAACAAAACAGTGCTGCCAGTCTTATAAAAATATAGCACATACAATTATGTAGAGCACATAATACTTGATGATAAATGACTATGCTACTGGTTTATATATTTACTATACTGTAGTTTTTATCGTAACAGCCTCAGGCAGGGCCTTTGGGAGGTATTCCAGAAGAAGACATCGTTACCGTAAGAGAGGACAGCTCCATGCATGTTATTGCCCCTAAACACATTCTGGTGGGAGAAGACATAGAGGTGGAAGATGTTGATATTGACAATTCTGACCCTGTGTAAGCTTAGGCTAATGTATGTGTGTCCTAGTTTTAACACAAAAGTTTTAAAGTTAAAACAATTAAAAAAACTGAAAATAGAGGAAATGCTTAAAGAATAATGGTATAAAAAAGAAAACATTTTTGTACAGTGTCTAATATTTGTATTTTAAATGTTATTGCAAAAGAGCTAAAAAGTTTTAAAATTTAAATTTAATTTAAAGTTTATAAAGTAAAAAAGTTACAGTAAGCTAAGGTTAATTTATTATTGAAGAAAAAATGCTATCTATACATTTAGTATAGCCTAACATACAGTGTTTATAAAGTCCACAGTAGTGGACAGTAATGTCCTTGGCCTTCAAATTCACTCACACTCACTGAGTTGCCTAGAGCAACTTCCAGTTCTACAACTCCATTTACGGTTAAGTACCCTATATAGATGTACCATTTAAAAAATCTTTTATATCATATTTTTACCACAGCTTCTCTATGTTTAGAGACATAAATATTTACCACTGCGTTATGACTGCCTACAGAGTAACTAGCTGTACAGGTTTGTAGCCTAGGGGCAATGGGCAATACCATATAGTCAAGGTGTGCAGCAGGCTATACCACCTAGGTTTGTGAGAGTATACTCTACAATGTTTGCAAAATGACACCTAATGACATTTCTCAGAATGTATCCCTGTCAATAAGCAGCATGTGACTGTCTAATATTGAAGTGATAAAATAATTTCAAAAATTTCACTGCTTAAGTCTTTTAAACGACCCTCTCCTCCACTTTTATTTTTGTCATCTATCTCAGACATGTTTATACTAGTCTTAAATCTTTCTTAATTTTTTTTACTTCCTTGGATATTTAGAAATTAAACTAAATTTGGCCTGAAGGATGCCTTCATACTCAAGTCCTTATGTAACTAACTGGAACCTAACTTAGTAGGTAAAGTAACCAAAAGCCTAACATAAGGATATACTTATGTAACAACCAGCTGAGTCTCAGCCTATCACAGTAGCTGAGCTTCAGTCAGTCACAGATGGCCAACTGATCAGACCACGTTCAAATGAATCAAATGCTGCGTTGTAAACAATCAGGCTGTTTCTGTACCTCACTTCCATTTTCTGTCCATAAATGCTGCCTGCCCATATTGTGGAATGAAGCTCTCTGACCCTCTTCTGGTTTTGAGGGGTGCCTGACCTGTGAATTATTCTTAGTTCAATTGAAGTATGCTAAATTTGACTAATTTTGTTTTTTACCAGTACATCAAAAAATCTATTTTCTCCAATTTGGCTCAGGCATAGAGCATTTCTTTAAAAAACAAAAAGCTGTTTTAGATGGAAGGTATGGGGCACAAAATAATTCCTATTTTTCTGTTTCCTAAATATTCTCTATCCAGTCTCCCCTTTCCCTTCTCATCCCGTAACAGAAAACAAACTAAAAGTCTAAAGTTCAAAACATGAATACAGGACCTGATTACAACTGCTTCAAAGACTTCTGTTGGGGAGAATAAAAGTTTATTGGCGCCTCCAATGCAAGGTACTCAATAGTTGCTTAGTTGTGAACAATGACCTACTGCTTCAACTCAGTAGATGATGATTAGGGCTTCTTACAGCATTTGTTAAAAGAGATTTGACAAATCTCACTTTACTTCAATCTACTTCCTCCAATTCTGTGACCTACTTAAGATCCCCACTTCCCCTCCAGTAGAGTTAATTAAAATACTAAGACTGCCTCTTTCGGCTTATTGCCGAAATAAGGCTACTATCTGTCCTTCTAGAGCACTTTTCTCTGACAGAAATGGCCACTTTCCCAAGCAAGATGACATTTAGAGCTCCTTTCTCTGCACCACAGCCTTAGAAACACATTTCTCCCCTTGATCTGGTTTTGCTTTTTCCCCTTCACTACATTTCTTCTGGTAAAGGTTGTCTGTGTGTGTTGCAGGGGAGGAATGGGAGCAGGGTGGGGATAGAAAGGAGATGGAAGAGAATAAATTCTTAGTTGTAGAGTTAAGACAGCAATGAGACAGCTAAACTAGATTATGATCTTTACAATTTCTTACAGTTCTAACATTTTATGACTTTACTTAATTTAAATAGGAAAAAGCGGAAATAAAATGGCACCGAGAAAAATAACATGTAAATTTGAAGAGTGAGAACAGAAGTCAGGATAAAGCTCAATTAATCAGAAGCAACTGGCACTTTCCTTCAGAGGAAGTGGCAGGGGGATAAAAATAAAGAGAATTTCTCTACCTCCCAGCCTATTTCTGGACAATATTGGAGGGCAGAAGATGTTTAGAACAATTTCCTATACCATCTGCAGCTATTCAGAGAATATTCTGTAACTAAAACAGTCAAATAGTAGCTCTGATCAGATTTCTTCAAAATTGTCTAATCTTATAATAGGAGTACTGTTTGACTGAAAATACATTATGGCTTTAAAAACTGTCTTAGGTTATTACTTAACACTTAGGAAAAGCTTATATTACATATATATAACTTAGAGTGATATGGTTTGGCTCTGTGTCCCCACCTGAATCTCATTTTGAATTGTAATCCTCACGTCTCAAGGGAGGGACCTGGTGGGAGGTAATTGAATTAGGGGGGTGGATTCCACCATGCTGTTCTCGTAATAGTGAGTGAGTTCTCATGAGATCTGATGGTTTAAAAGTGTTTGACAGTTCCCCCTTGCTCACCCGCTCTCTCTCTCCTGCTGCCATGTAAAACATGCCTTGCTTTGCTTTTGCCTTCCACTATGATTGTAAGTTTCCTGAGGCCTCCCCCAGCCACGTGGAACTGTGAGTCAATTAAACCTTTTTTCTTTATTAATTACCTAGTCTCACGTAGTTCTTTATAGCAGTGTAAAAATGGACTAATACACACAGGTCTAAAAAACTCATAAAAATGCTACTGAGATCTAAAATATTCTCTTTGAAACATCACCTTCCTTTTCATATTCTATAAAAAAAAGGCAAAACCTCTGGATAAAGAACATTCCACTCAGAATGTTCCAACCCATAGTATGATGTGTCAAAAGTAAAAGTTTTTCACTGTTGATATGTTCTATAATCATACATGAAAATTATACTGAGTTATCTTTACTTTCATTACTTCAGCATGTAATTTGATAATCAAAGATAATCAAACACATGTCCATAAATATTAAATTGTTAAACATTCAAAATGGCTAACTTAATTCAACTAAAATTTTCAGTTAAAGTCCCCCTTTACCGGGTGTCAATCAGTTAAAACATAAAATTTTATTACAACAAAGCCAATTATACCAAAAGCCTTAACATTCTTCATTTGGGATCCAAAGAGTCATATCTAACTCAGGCAAGAAACACCAAAACAAAACAAAACAAAGCAAAATCCTGTCTCTCCAATACTCTTGGATAATTTTGTAATAGACTGAGTGATCTGGCTGTGAAAGTCAGTTCAAGTTTATATCATTCCATACATAAGGTACCATGAACAATTTCTGATCACTAGGGATCCACATGAAGAACACTTCTCATTTTTACATTTGCCAAATTAAAAATCTTAAATGGGCAAAGAAGTTTTCAGTGAATGTACTGCTTTAATTATGATTTTATTTATTTTACACCTCTTTCTTCTGGGCTATTTCCTAGTAGACAACAGGAAATGAGATAGCTATCATATAAATCACATTAGCTGGGAAAACTATGAGAAAATTATCAGTTTCAGTTAATATCAAAATAGGGCAGCAAAAGATAATTATTGAAAAGCAAAAGTTTTATATAGTTTAAAGTACTGAACTCATAAATATCAGAATAATAAATGACATCTCTACTCCCTCCACAAACTATTAGAAAAATTTGTCTTCAACTGCTAAAATTACACTTGGTAAATCTGTTATATTACATTAGTGTTTAACACTGCTGTTAATCTTTGTCCTTTTAAGTTATAATAGCAATGCATTTAGTAGCTGCACAATCTTCCCAATCTTAGCAGTATGTGCATAATATGAACACTAATCAAGATCATTCAGCAGGTCAGCAGATTAAGATCAGGGTCAGTCTCCATGTCTTGGGCTCCAAGCACAAATTTCTCTCCATTCACCTACATATCTATCACATATATTCTCAACATTGTCCCATATCCAAGTAAATATATTATGAAGTGTAATGTCTACTTTATCTAAATTAAGTAGATAAAAATGATGGCTCTACCTTATTTGATAATTCCTTCTTAATTTGCTTTTAAAAATTTAAATACTACTAAATGGAATAACTATATCCATAAATATACAAATAAAATAATAATACTTAACATCACTACATACTACTTTCATTTTCTGCACACGGTGCCAGTTTTGCTCCACTTTAAATACACAGGATAATTTAAATAATTGCACTAAGAATAATTTAGCTTCTTTTAATCCTTTAAAAACATTGAAGGGGCCAGGCACGGTGGCTCATGCCTGCAATCCCAGCACTTTGGAAGGCTGAGGCAGGCGGATCATGAGGTCAGGAGATTGAGACCATCCTAGCTAACACGGTGAAACCCCATCTCTATTAAAAATACAAAAAATTAGCTGGGTGTGGTGGCAGATGCCTGTAGTCCCAGCTACTCGGGAGGCTGAGGCAGGAGAATGGTGTGAACCTGGGAGGCGGAGCTTGCAGTGAGCCGAGATGGCATCACTGCACTCCAGCCTGGGTGACAAAGTGAGACTGCGTCTCACAAAAACAAACAAACAAACAAAACTTGAGGTAGTAAAGAAAGAGATTTTCATAGAAAAACAAGCTACAACACTTTGCTTACATTGTAACTAGTTCAGTTATATTTATTCAATAACTCCCTTTATGTTTTTTCAGCACATAATGGATAATGTTAGTTGTTCTGTGGTAAGAAAACATTTGCTTTCATACATTATCTCAATATTCCCTAGTTCAGAAACTCAACTATATTATCTTTCAGAAGGTTAGTAAGATACTAATCCCTTTTCCTGTTTTACTATCAAATCATCTAAAATTTTACTCTATTAGAAATGATACTAAAAAAGCTACAACAATGTATTCAATTGCAGAACAAAGTGTATAATTTATTTTTAAGGATGACTGCATTTGACCCTAGGTTAATAACTCAACCAACAATATTTTACATAAGTTCTTTTATATAACATATATCACACTAAATTTGAAGATAAATTAATTTGGAATACTACCCATGATTTTTACTGGTTTGTTTCCATATATAAAAATAAACTATAACTTTACTTTGTATTGTTCTATATCCATTCATAATTTGTCCCACATTTTTTCTTTATAAGATGTCAATAAAAAGATTAAGCATACATATACAAAGATTGTAGCTAATGCCAGATGTTAAGATAGTCTCTTGAGGCTCCAGATTCCACACCAGGTGGTTGAGCCAGCCTAATGAAGCAGCACATGCTCATGTGGGATACAAGGGTGGACTTGGAAGAATCTGCTTGCATTTGGTTATTTATGAAAGTATAAAGAAAGATTTGAAATCAAAGTAAAAATGAAATTAAATCAAAGCCTTCCCATTCACATAGCAGGGTTTTTCTAAAGTTTTAAAATTTGTTTTCAAAGTTAAGGCTGAAGGAAAAAACCTTTATGTATGCTTTAGTGACAAGATAACAAAACTATTTCCAACTCCACTACTAAGTGGTAACAATGAAAATAATAAACTTTAAGTGGATTAAAATACAAGCATAATTTCTTAAAACTTAGCATGTTTCTTGTATTGAAAGACTGAAAAATGTGAGTTCAGGTTAGTGCTATTACAACAAAACTTCAGTAAATGGACTGACCATAAAGCACGACCTTAGGCAATAATAAACCTGAGAGCATTTTAATATATTTCCTTATCACCAAGTGAAGCACTTTAAGTTATTACAGCTAGGCCGCATGACCTCATGCAATTGAATCATGCTAGAGCCAAATCGACTAATGTCTTTGATAGCAATTAGATAAAGGCGGGATGTTAACTTTTACTTTAAGAAGTGTTAAACAAAGGGACTCATCTCCTGGCTTAACTTAGTTAGAAATAAGCTACTCATTTAACAGTAGAGGTTAATATGGGAATGGCCTCTTTCACCTGTCAAAAAGAAAATTAATTTTATTTAAAAAATTATCAGGGAATTTTATTTCTTTAATGGACCCTTTGCTAGAGTTTCTAACAACATCTTGATATACTCTAATTTCTAAGCAGCTCTTCTTTAATGTCTAAAATTTCCAATATGGTCAGCACTGGTTGAGAAAAATCATCCTCTTTTCAGTCACAGTCACAAAGAATTGCTTGTCTGAGCTGAACATGGATGGCCGGTCACAACAGAGAAATTAAATGATAAAACAGTACAACAAAATAATGTGATACAGGTACTAATATCATATTTCATCAAATCTAAGATGCTATTAATTGTAATACACAATTCTTTTACATAACAGTAAGAAAAATGAAGCTGTCAATTAAACTGTGGCACAATACTTTCCTATTATTTAGAATTTTTTATAGTTATTAAAAGAGTTATTTCAGACATAACAGATTTTTAAAAATTATATGTCACTCTTGCACATATATAAAAAGACAAGATGAGAGAAACACATTTTCTAGGATAGCTGTAAACCTTCACATTTGGAATATAACTCTTGTGACTGTCATTTAAGGGTTGTCAGTGTCCATGTTTTTGTGCACAATAATCTCTTTGCCATCAAGGATATTTGTGTGGCAGTCTTTCTTAACAGTGTTCCATTATTGTCTCTTGGGTTTTCTTCCAAGTTACTGAAACCCATTCAGCCAGTTTTTTTTTTTTTCTTCTTTTTCTTGAGATGGAGTCTTACTCGTCTCCCAGGCTGGAGTGCAATGGCGTGATCTCGGCTCAGTGCAACCTCTATTTCCTGGGTTCAAGCGATTCTCCTGCCTCAGCCTCCTGAGTACCTGGGATTACAGGCACCCACCACCACGTCCGGCTAATTTTTGTATTTTTAGTAGAGATGGGGTTTCACCATGTTGGCCAGGCTGCTCTCGAACTTCTGACCTCAGGTGATCTGCCCACCTCAGCCTCCCAAAGTGCTGTGATTGCAGGTATGAGCCACTGCTCCTGGCCCATTCAGCCAGTTTTTCATTCAGGCACTTTTCTGACTTTATCAGAAGGTACCAGTGAAGGTTTTCGGATCACAACTCGGGGATAATATTCCTTCCTCAAGTGATCTTTAAATGTTTTCCTGATAGCTAGTTGAGGACTTAGTTGACCTTTCATGTGGCCAGGAATAACAATCAAGTTCATTAAATAGATAATAACATCAAGAGTCATAGCTACTATCTGGCTAACAGTGATTTTAGGATGACATTAATTGTAAGATGCAGCTTGATTTCAGACATGTTTAAAACATGTAAAAAATAAAAGGTGTGTCATAGTATCAAAGAAGTATGGTTTGCTATTTTTCAGAGATCCAGAAATATTCTGATCGGAAATCATGGCACTTTCAAAATTATAAATTGAGTATTTAAATAAATCACTTACTGGTTAAAAAAGAATGTGATTCAATATAGACACATGACTACATATTCATTCTTGTAGTATGTGGTAAATCATGTTTGTAATTGGTTGGCTCTACTGCTTAAAGCAGTTGTTTCCAAGTGTTTATCTGTGCAACAGTATGAAATGAAAATAAGAATCAGCCGAGAAACTTTAAGAACATACATAGGTTCTTGGGCTGACTCCTCAAAATTAGGAAAAATATAAAGTGTTTGCATCGAGATATTTTAAAAACAACCCTCAGGTGATTCTGATGTATGCCAGGTTTGGGAAGCACTGGTATAGTTACATGTTGCTGTGGAAGATCCAGATCCAATTGCTGTGTGGGCTACACTAGTTAGTTGTAACACAGTAAAAAGAACTCTGAGTATAATGCTAGGAAAAGAATTTTCCAGTGCAATATCTACTATTTATTAGCTGTAGGACCTTGAGGAAGTCACTTAACTTGTCCAGTTTCTTTGTTTATAAAATAAGAATAATATATAATTCACAGGGTTGTTGTGGAGCTAAAATCAGGTAACATGTTTTGGTTCTAGCACCAGTAAAGGCATTTAATATAAACTTAAAAAATGTCCTCTCACCTCCCCCACCACCTATATGTTTACTCGGGGCTTGTTCATACTGACAGATTTGAAAAATGTAAGCAATTTCCTCAAGGCATTCCCCAATTCTCTCAGCTGCAAGTAATCTCTCCCTTCTCACAAGCAGTCTACCAGCATTTCTTTATTGGAGCTTATTTCTACTTTGTTTTATACGTGTTTATGCACATGACATATTCCTCCCCTTCCCCCTCAATAGGCTGCAAACTTTTTTAGAACAAGAAGCTTGCCTAATTTATCTTCACAGCCCTAGCATTTAACATGGTGCCTGGAACAGATAGTGGGTTTTGCCAACAGAAGCATGTGAATGAAATAGCAAGGCAGTGATCCAGTTTCCATAATGACCTCTCCCTTTGAACAACCATTAACTGTAAGAGGTCAATGCTGCTCAGTCAACACTAGAAGTCAGGTAAGGGACATTAGAATGTGATTTATCAATTAGTCATTAGGTCAACTAACACCTACTTGAAGGCTGGGAGAGGAATGAACATTTAAAAGAGTAACACAATATATTTGCATTTCCTTAGTCTGAAAATATCTGTAGTGGTCCTAAAAAACGGATGAGGATGTGGTAGAGTATTGCTAAATACTTAGAGAAATGATAATCTGTATGGCTGTTAAATAAGCAAGCACTTTTGATGAAACATCATTTTTTCTTTCATATTTACAGATAAGCCTTTAAAAATCATGCCCAACTAAATTATTTTAAATAGTATACGAATATTTTATATGCATATGACTGCACATCAATCTAGGTAGAAAATTCTTCTTAATTAAACTTAGAAAATGTTCTGTAATTTTTCTTGTTTTAGAGGAAAACGTCTAAATGAAAACTGTAAGTCAATGAAAATCAATTATCTAATTTATTAAAGTCAACCTGTATTAGAAAGTAATATTCTCATGTAAATTTATTACACAACTAAAAATAATTAACATATCTTTCTAAATGTAACTCTGAGATGGCAGATTCACCAATGTCAAAAAAGTAGTAAGACAGTCAGTGTCATATGTAGGAAAAAATAAAAACTATAAAACTTCCGAGCTCAAATACTGATAAACCAAATGGAAGAGAGATTCCTGAATGTCAAGTGCAATCTAGCCACACGGGTTTTAATTCACAGGAAAAGACTTAATCAGAGGCAGAACTGTGGTGTTATACATTGGATGCTATGAATGATCTTAATATATTCATTTTATATCCTTCGTGTTAGATTTTAAAAGATATATTGAAGTAAGCTTGGCTTTGGGAATGTAATAAAATATTTGCTTTTAGCACCATGGTTTTGGAGGGATTCCAATGTTTATCTTATTTTAGAAATAAAAATATTTTAATATTAAAACCATGGAATAATTTCAGTGATTCACCAAAAATACAACATACAATTAACTTGGCAATTACGACACATCCAAGTAGACTTTTTAGTACACAAGATATATAAAACAGCCTACAACCTTCATTCTTAGGTTACCAGAAGAAAACAATTAGAATCTTTCTGGAATCATAATGATAAAGGAAGAAAAATGTAAACTGCTAACGAGTAAATATTGAGGAACCATAATGAAAAATGATAAAACTAGTTGGAAAATGGGCTCTGTAGATCTAGGACCAGGTTAGATTTGTTAAACATTTTGTTAAATATTTAGCTTTCATATAATAGACTAAGAAAAACTGGCATGTAGAGAATCTGCATCTTAAATTTTATGTTCTAACAAACATATTTTCCTGCTATACCTGGAAAAGCTAAATCTAGAACCCTTTCATTTTATTGAAGAATTACGGTAAGTATTCAGTCAAGTTATAGATGAGCTTTTTCACCATTTTTAGGTTTAAAGTTCACCACAATTAGGTATCTCTTTATGTATACTCTTATTTTTTTATAATTAGTAACTTCTAGGAAATAATATCATTTTGAAAAATTGTTAGAGTCATAAATTATTTCAGAATCATGCTTGAATATTTGATTTAAAAATGTCTACCTATCAAAAGCACAAAAATATACTGCTGCCAGAGAACTGCATGCAAAGATTAGAATGTATACATATATTTAAGACTAGTATGCATAACTTAATCATAACTTCTTACATAATTCTTACAAGACAGGTTATTTTTGCATTTTACAGACCAGCAAATCCTCACAATGGTATATGTGGATTTCACTCTATGTTTTGAACATCCTATATTCCAATGGTTTACTTATTTTCATTTAAAAATGATAGTGAAATTCCCTTAATAACCAATAACACCTTTCTTATTTGCACTCATTTATTCTTTCTGCCCATGTGGGCTTCACTTCTAAGTCCATTCAAAATGATGTTTTCCAAGCATGTGCCACATGACTTGTTCATATAAATGGAGCAAATTAAACTGTCTCCACATATATCCTATCACATTTGTAGCCTTGATTTCTCTCTTTAACACGTGGCCAAGACACCGTATTATCTGCCTGCAGAGGTTGACCTCAGGATATTAGATTCTGCCACATAGCTCTCTTGTACTAAACCGAGGGGAAACACTTAATCACCCCTGCCTTTTCAGGAAAAAATCAACTTTAAATTTGCCATGATGAAAAATCAATAAACCAGTAATTGCTTGGCTTATCATTGCATAGAGGAACAAATTGGGAAGCGAAGCTTAGCGTCCACACAGATTTCAGTGAGACACATGGAGTTTCAGGATCACTAAGCTAGAAAAGGAAAAGGTCTCAGAGTGATAATTAAATCTACTCATGCTGATTTTCTGCCAAATTTATTTCCCAAGAGTATATAAAAATATTTCACTGCTTACTAGTCAGGCGTAACTAATCAAATCAACATTACACCAACATATACAAGAAAGAAAAAAATGCAAATTGAAGGCTGTAGGCATCAGAATAATACATTCTTGAGAATAAAATTAATATAAACTTACTTTTTAAATGAACAAACTTAAATTTGTCTTTTTAAAAATTACATTTCTTTCTTTGTTCTATAAATACCTATAAACATTTTTATTTAATCAATGAATACAACATTGTAATCCATAATCCCTTTAAATTGTACAAGTTTTCAAGTAAGCATCAATATTTAAAGATAAATCTGACTGTCACACATTAAATATTTTTCATTCCCACAATGATCTTTTCAGCTCATTTCACATGGATTCTGTATTCTTTGCTAATGCAAATACATGCTATCACATCTAAATTAGTCCACTATTCCCTTATATTTTTACCATGTTCAATGGGAATTACCAGATCTGTTGTTTAAATTAGGTTTTATACTTAAACACAGAAGATCTATTGTCTATAAAATAAAATAATACCTATCATCCTTGTGAGAAGGCAAACACACCAACTGAAAATATTACAGAGAATGTTTAGTGTTTAAAAAATTACTACCACTAATAGACCTAATTTAATGCAGTAAATTAGCATAGTTCCAATGGAAGTGCAAATGTAATCACACTCAAACATTCATATTAAGACGAAGAAGGAGGATGAGCTTTTTCTTTTTCTTTTGTTGAGAATGATTTTATGTGTGTCCTTCAAATGGCTACTGGGACTATGATAATTAAAACATTTAAAATAGCACAAGCCCCCCAGTCTCTAATCTGAAGCTCAGGTCAGCTGTCTGTAGATTCTAATTTGTCCTCCATTTGTATTCATGACAAGAAAATACTGAATATTTAACAGCAAACCAGCAGGAGGGGGTATTGTGGACTTAGAGGTGAAATAATTTGATTTCTGTGCAGATTACATGTAACATCCAACATCTAATCTCATACCTGATTTGGCAATACAATTACAATAAAAATAATGTAAGGACGCCATAACTATAAAGTGGAGAATTAAAAACTTTTTTTCATGGGTTGGGAAAGAATAACTTTAAGTATTACATTGTTTACTATACTTCTAAGGCTACCTTTCCAATAATAAAGATAAAAATAACTTACAGAGTATGATAGCTGAGGATGACGAGATTTCTGTTTTCTTTTATGGCACTGGAGGTTGCATCTATTTTATCTCACTAAAGAGCAGTGAGGTTTACAAATAAAACAAAGGGATATGGAGGGAACTTTAAGAAGTCTTCTTGTCCATTCTCCTGCCTTTAGGCAGGACTACATTGAAACAGAAGCTTTGTTTTGATCTAAGATAAACTTCCATCTGTTGAAAAATCCAAGGGCTGTTTTAGGGGAAGTGATTGCTTCTTAAGGTGAAGAACAATTAAAGTAAAAACTAAAAGTTGAAAACTTAACTTTTCTTTATAACATCATAGATTTGAGATTTGATTATAAATGTTACAAAACAAAAATTGAAGAATATTTGCTGGATTAAGATTTACGTTACATAGGCAAAACAGATTATTGAACATAATCATATTAAAATATGCATAAATGAAAATACATTTTAATTCTATAATTTTCAATTTGGTGTTAATTTATGTATTGGATAAGACCCTCAGCAATGCTATTAATTTATCTGTTTTTTCTTCTGCTGATTGGTAGCTTTCTCTGTAAATGTGAATTTTATCAAACTAATTTGTTAATTCACTACTAAAAATAATTTAATAATTTCAATAAAACTATTTTTATTGATGGGAAAAACAAAGACAAGTACATTCAGACAATAAATCGGTTTAATGATTTTATTAAACTGCCTTTCTAGATTAAAAGGATCAAGTTCTGCATTTTCAAAACGAACTCTTTACTCTGAGTTTTTAGGATTCCTTATGGAATCATAATCTTCCATTTTCTAATTATTACACAAATCACTCTGTGCTAGGTGCTGGGCAAACCAAAGTCTACACACAGAAATGGTCTTTGCTCTTTAGGAGCTCACATTCTAGTAGAGCCCACATTATTATTATAATTTAAATGACAAAAAGCAGAGGAGTTCATCCAAAGAGAAAATGGAATAAGAGTATAGAAAGAAAAGCAGTACACTGTAAATATTTTCAAGAAGCTTTTAACATTTGTATACAAATTCACATTTAAAATAACCTCAATTAGGTTTTTAAATTACTTTCTTTTGCTTGATTCCTGTCTTCTTTCAGTTTGTGACACAGCCAGTCTGTGAGCTGCTGTGCTCTACCTCTTTCAGGAACGGGTAACTTAATTCAGCTGATATGATTAAAAAATAAAATTTCAATGCTGTTGACCAAACTGAATTCCAAAAAATTTCAATGATGTTGACCAAACTGAATTCCAAACTCACAGAAATCTCCCAGTTATGTGATACAGTTTCTGTACTCTTGTGTGATTTGTGTAAATAATCAATTTGTGATTCAATTTCCCAATTTTTTGAGATGAGAGAACACTAAAAAAATCACAAAGTTTATTCAGTGATTGCCTATGATCTGTGGTTTAGGGTTTAGCTAGGCAAACAGAACAGTACAGGGTAACCTGGATGCACAGAGCAGGATCACTGACTCTAGCTTGATGGGGATTAGGAAGTGATGGGCACCAATAATAAGGCTTTATTTGACATGTAACATGACTTAGGCATATGTTGAAGAAAGAACAATCTAGGCCAATTAAGGAAATTGGTTTCTGGGGCTGAGTCAGATGACAATATAAACGACACTACTTCCTAACGGCCCACAAATCAGCCCACCAGAAAAAGCTCAGCCACCTCCTTCCTCACATAGCAAGGTGGTTTTCTGCTTCTTCTGCAGGTCATTTCTGAAAGCTCAGGCCTGTCCTTCCTTTCATGTTCTTGTTTGAAAATCTTAATTCTGTTGAATTAGACTCAGAATAGCACTATCAAAAGTCTCTATTCCCTTTCCCCAGAGAGATTCATGTGGTTCTTATGTGAATATACCTGTGATTGCATATTCACATAAGATTAGTGAATATTCTGGATAGTACTTTATGAAAATGAATTAAACAATAAGTTTAAAGACATGCCGGTGATGCTCTGTAATCAGTCGCAATTTAAACATAACCTAAGAAAGTTTAGAGAAAAGCACAAAGTTTTTGTTTATTTTGCAGGGGAAGAGAAATTACGGTAGTATTCTTTATGTGTGATAGTCACTTTCAAGGTAAAATAAATCATAGACAAGTTCATATAAAATGCACATTGAGGGGGTGGAGCAAGATGGCCGAATAGGAACAGCTCCAGTCTCCAACTCCCAGCG
>NW_012118265.1:12120773-12122038 GCF_000951035.1 Colobus angolensis palliatus | reverse complement strand
AATAAATAAATAAATAAATAAATAAATAAATAAAATGCACATTGAATATGGTTTCAGTACACTGCAGGTATGTCCAAATGTCAGTTACTGATATGCGGGCCATGATGTTTGTAATTTACCTAATTTCCATCTAAGAGACTATAATATAAAAATTAGAAAAAACCAAATTTCTCATTCAGAGCACTTTCTGACCAAAAGTAAAAAGTTTTCCTTCAAATACAGCTTTTCACTATATGAAAGATCTGTGAAATGTCTTTTTGACTTTAAATATATTAAATTATAGATTAATTAAATGATTAAAGACTAAATAACTGAAAAAAGAATAAAACTAAAAACATACACTTAGTTGAGCTTCTGAACTTTAGGGCATTTTATTCTTTTTAAAAAAATCCAAAATAATTTGTATTAATTTGATATATCACTATTCTTCCATAAAAATTGCTTCTAAAACTTCTAAAATAGCACAGATTTCTTTAAACTATAGCTAGAATTTTACTATATCCAAATATACTAACAGATGGAAAACTTTAATTTTTAAGGGCAATAAAACATCATTTCCTATTTGTATGACCTTGATTCCTTTCATCCCCATGTAGTTTTGTATGCTGTGGGAAGTCTGCCTGGTTCCAAAGGTGAACACTCGAGCAAATGCATGTGAAAGACAGACTTGAAGGTGTGCTAAATGGTTACCCTTGACTTTTGCTTCTCAAACAAAAACACTGAAAGCTTGAGAGCAAAATCTGTACTTTTTAAAATAAAGAGAAAATGAAGGGCAATCAAGATTTCTGGAATAGTATTTGGTATCTATTGCCTCAAAATCTGTTAGTAATTAGGCCAATGTTAAGGGTATGATGGATCAGTTAAATTAGCCATTTAATACCTACAGGCAATATCACAAACATGACTACTCAAACAAATCTGTGCTGTTTATTACAAAAAAGCCTTGTAAGTTTAGTGTAGTGACATCATTAGTGGAAAAATATTATCATCAAATATTGAAAGTAACTTTGAGTAAGGTCAGCATTTTCTGTAGGCATTTGGAGTCATATCTGGTGAACAAGGTGGGGTATAAAGCTTGTTAAATGGTTTTTAGTAAAGTAAAAACAAAATCAAAATTGGGTGGTGCTATAGTTTATTGTATGTCTTGAAAACTGACTCTATTGAAAGAGACAACAATAACTTGAGTATGTTAAACCAAACTCATTTGGAAAAAATATACTATTTCACGTTATTAGCTACAAAATGAATGGAACAGGGCAGTGGTT
>NW_012118265.1:12118094-12120634 GCF_000951035.1 Colobus angolensis palliatus | reverse complement strand
ATACAAAAATTAATCCACAACAATAAAATGTCATATTATTTTAAAATATTTTGAAAATAATACTATATTTAAAAGCATAATCAAGATATTAAAAGCATACTCAAGATATCAGAATCCTCAACGATATTCTGATCACTGTGTCCACAAGGCAGTAACTTATTTTATTTATTTGATATGCTCTCATTATTCCAATAGATTTAAAAAATCTATCATCACTGGTAAATTCCAAAAATACACATACAAAAATTAATCCACAACAATAAAATGTCATATGATGTTGACATCTTCCCTACATGTCTGTTTTCTTTCAGTTGGTGACACAGCCAGTGTGAGCTGCTGTGCTCTACCTCTTTCAGGAACTGGTAAATTTAAAGTTGTAAGGTTTTTTTTTTTTTTTTGCTTTTTTTCCTTGTATCTTAAGTCAATAACCTTCTATATATTAATGAAAATAGCAGTACTCTCAACTCCTTTCCCTAGATATATTTCTTTTAGTAAACACCTGACTGATAAACTATTACTGAGGACTTCAAATAAATTGAAAAGAAAATACAGAATTTCTGGGATGAAACCGACCAGACTTCTTATTCACAATCATTTCTACTAACTAGGTTTTCCTGGCCACTTTAGAAAATTTTCCAAGTTTGACCATATTAGCTTAAGTTACTGCTGAAAAAGAAATGATTGGAGTGAAGGGAGGGGGAGGTTACAAAAGTGATATCCTATTGTAGATAGACAAGGCTGGTCTTACAAATAAACAATAACTCATGACATGGCTCTACACTGATACTAAAGATGGATGTTGAAACAAGAAAACTATAACTTAATTTGGGGGGAGAGGAATAGGAGTCAGAATTCCATTTTTGCTTGATGTTTATTTAAGACAGTCTCAATTCATTATGTCTGAGAGTTTAATTTATCTAGTTTTAGTATAATAAATTAGGCTTGTTTTACTCCCTACTATCTCTACAAAGAAATCACCATTATTTTAAACGTTCATAGATGTAGGATAGATAAAGACAAAACCCATATGATCATCTCAATAAGACACAGAAAAAATTTTTCAAAAAGTCCAACATCTTTTAAGAATTAAAAAACAAACAAAAAGAAAAAAAAAACCCCAAAAACCTAGGTCTAACAGTGTAAAATGATTGTGATACTCTAGTGAAAATACTAACTTACAAAATACCAAAGTGGCAGGAGTGATAAGATGCTATATAATCCAAATTCACTAATTCTGGTTTGTAAGATATTATGATATTTGCACTTTATTTTTTATTATTTTTAATATTTAGAGATGGGGATTTTGCTCTGTTGCCCAGGCTGGAGTACAGTGCTGAGATCACAGCTCTCTAATTTTGAAGAATTATCAAGCAGATACAACATCAAACAATTTGAATTTTAAGAATACAGATGTGCAACAATGCAACTTGTTTAAAAAAAAAAAAACAGGAAAGTATCAACTTCGAAAGGTATTCATCTTTTTACTTTAAGACTTTGCCCAAAGGTTATATTATCACAGGGCTTTCATATACATATACACAGACACACACACACACATATATATATATATATATACACACACACATAGACACACATATATATATAAATCCCTCCCCCAACCTATCCCATTGTCATGCTCCATTGTTCTCCTTGTGACCTGTCATCATTTCATACATTACAGGCATACTTTGGAGATATTCTTGGTTTGGTTCCAGAATATCACACTAAAGTAAGTATTGCAATAAACCCAGTAACATTTATTGTTTCCCTAGTGCATATAAAAGTTATGTTTACACTATAGTGTAGTCTATTAAGTGTGCAATAGCATTATGTCTAAAAACCAACGTATGTGCCTTAATTTAAAACATACTTTATCGCGGGGTGTGGAGCAAGATGGCCGAATAGGAACAGCTCCAGTCTCCAGCTCCCAGCACCAGAGACACAGAAGACAGGTGATTTCTGCATTTTCAACTGAGGTACTGGGTTCATCTCACTAGGGAGTGCCAGACAATCAGTGCTGGTCAGCTGCTGCAGCCCAACCAGCGAGAGCTGAAGCAGGATGAGGCATCGCCTCACGTGGGAAAGGGCAAGGGGGAAGGGAATCCCTTTTCCTAGCCAGGGGAACTGAGAGACACAACACCTGGAAAATCGGGTAACTCCCACCCCAATACTGTGCTTTACCAAGGGTCTTAGCAAACGAGCACACCAGGAGATTATATCCCACACCTGGCTGGGAGGGTCCCATGCCCACGGAGCCTTCCTCATTGCTAGCATAGCAGTCTGCGATCTGATGGCAAGGCAGCAGCGAGGCTGGGAGAGGGGCGCCCGCCATTGCTGAGGCTTAAGAAGGTAAACAAAGCCACTGGGAAGCTCGAACTGGATGGAGCTCACAGCAGCTCAAAGAGGCCTGCCTGTCTCTGTAACTCCCCCTCTGGGGACAGGGCACAGCTAAACAACAACAGCAACAACAAAAGCAGAAGAAACCTCTGCAGACGCAAACGACTCTGCTGACAGCTTTGAAGAGAGCAGTGGATCTCCCA
>NW_012118265.1:12113493-12113965 GCF_000951035.1 Colobus angolensis palliatus | reverse complement strand
GTAGGGACATGGATGCAGCTGGAAACCATCATTCTCAGCAAACTATCGCAAGAACAGAAAACCAAACACCGCATGTTCTCACTCATAGGTGGCAACTGAACAATGAGATCACTTGGACTCGGGAAGGGGAACATCACATACCAAGGCCTATCCTGGGGAGGGAGGAGGGGGGAGGGATTGCATTGGGAGTTATACCTGATGTAAATGACGAGTTGATGGGTGCTGACGAGTTAATGGGTGCAGTACACCAACATGGCACAACTATACATATGTAACAAACCTGCATGTTATGCACATGTACCCTAGAACTTAAAGTATAATAATAAAAAAAACAAAACAAAAAAACATACTTTATTGCTAAAAATGCAAATGATCACCTCAGCCTTTAACGTGTCATAATCTTTCTGCTGGTGGAGGGTCTTGCCTCAATGGTGATGGGTGCTCACTGATCAAGGTGGTGGTTGCTGAAGGC
>NW_012118265.1:12103899-12112733 GCF_000951035.1 Colobus angolensis palliatus | reverse complement strand
CTCAGCCTTTAACGTGTCATAATCTTTCTGCTGGTGGAGGGTCTTGCCTCAATGGTGATGGGTGCTCACTGATCAAGGTGGTGGTTGCTGAAGGCTAGGGTGGCTGTGGCCATTTTAAATAAGACAACAATGAAGTTTGCTGCATCAACTGACTCTTCCTGTCATGAAAGAGTTCTCTATAGCATGTGATGCTGTTGGATAGCATTTTATTTATTGTAGAACTTCTGCTTTCAAAAATTGGGAGTCAATCTGAAACCCTGCCACTGCTTTATTAACTAAGTTTATGTAATGCTCCACAGCCTTTGTTGTAATTTCCAGTGTTCACACTGTCTTCACCAGGAGTAGGTTCCATCTCAAGAAACCACTTTCTATGCTCATCCATAAGAAGCAACTACTCATTTGTTCATGTTTAATCATGAAACTGCAGTCACTTAGTCACATCTTCAGGTTCCTCTTCTAGTTCTTCTCCTATTTCCAACACAAAGGCTGTTACTTCCTCCACTGAAGTCTTGAGCCCCTTGAAGTTTATCCATGAGGGTTGGAAGCAACTTCTTCCAAACTCCTGTTAATATTTCTATTTTGATCTCCTCCTATAAATCACAAATGTTCTTAATGGCATCTAAAACAATGAATCCTTTCCAGCAGGTTTTCAATTTAATTTGGCCAGATCCATTAGAGGAATCACTACTTATGGCAGCTCTAGCCCCACAAAATATATTTCTTAAATATTAAGACTTGAAAAGTTGAAATCAGTTCTTTTATCCAGGGGCTGGAGAACAAATGCTGGGTTAGCAGGCATTATTCTCCTTGTACATGTCAATGTGCATTAATATTTTTAAAGAAGTCTTTTCTTCTGAGCACTATGTCTCAACAGTAGGCTTTAAATATTCTGTAAACCATGCTATAAACAGATGTGTTGTCATCCAGGCTTTGTTGTTCCATTTATAGAGGACAGCAAAGTTGGTTTAGCATAATTCTCAAGGACCCTAGGATTTTCAGAGTGGGAAACGAGCACTGGCTTCAAACTTAAAGTCACCAGTTGCATTAGCCCATGACAAGAAGTCAGCCTATTCTTTGAAGCTTTCACACCAGACACTGACTTCATCTCTCTACCTATGACAATCTTAGATGGCATTTTCTTCCTATAGAAGGCTGTTTCCTCTGCATTGAAAATCTGTTGTTTAGCGTTGCTGCCTTCATCAGTGATCTTAGCTAGATCTTTTACATAACTTGCTGCTTGCTCTAGCACTTTTATATTATGAAGACTACTTCTTTCTTTAGACCTCACAAACCAAGCTCTGCCCACTTCAAACATTTCTTCAGCAGTTTCCTGACCTCTTTCAGCTTCATAGAAATGAAGGGAGTTAGGACGTTGCTCTGGATTTGGCTTTGACTTAAGGGAATGTTGTAGCTGATTTGATCTTCTATCCAGACCTCTCCAACTTTCTCCCTGTCAGCAATAAGGCTGTTTTGTTTTCTTATCATTCATATGCTCACTGGAGTAGCCCTTTAATTTAAATAAAGAACTTTTCCTTTGCATTCACAACTTGTCTAATTGTTTGGCACAAGATGCCTAGGTTTCATCCTCTCTGGGCTTTTGACATGCCTTCCTCACTAAGCTTTATCATTTCTGGCTTTTGATGTAAGTGAGGGGCATGTGGACTCTTCCTCTCACTTGAACACTTAGAGGCCACTGTAACACTTACTGGCCTAATTTCAACATTGTGTCTCAGAGAATAGGGAGCCTCCAGGTGAGGGAGAGAGAGGAATAGCCAGTCAATGGAGCAGTCAGAACATACACAACATTTATCTATTAAGTTCGTTGTCTTACATGGTTGCAGTTCATCGTGTCCCAAATCAACTACTATAGTAACATCCAAGACCACTGATCAGTCATCACAATGACAGATACAATGAGCATGTTTAAAATATTGTGAGAATTACCAAAATGTGATGAAGAGATATGAAATGAGCATATACTTTTGGGGAAAATAGCACCAACAGACTTGCTCGATGCAGGGTTGCCATAAACCTTCAATCTGTAAAAAAAACATAGTTACCTTCCAAGTGCAATAAAACAAGGTATGTCTGTATGCATTTACTTGTTTGTTTATTCATTATCTGTCTCTTTCCACTAGAATGTGCACTCCATGTTTTGTTTTTTACCACAGCCCAAGATTACAACAATGCCTGGCATATAGGAGGTGGCTCAATAAATATTTGTTGAAGAAAATAAATGATTAACAATTGTGCTGGGCATGGTGGCTCATGCCTGAATCTCAGCACTTTGGGAGTTCAAGATGGGAGGATCGCTTGAGCCCAAAAGTTCAAGACCAGCCTTGGCAACAGAGTGAGACCTCGTGTCTATAAAAAAATAAAATAAAAAAATTAGCCAGGCATGATGATGCTCGCCTGTAGTCCCAGCTACTCTGGAGGCTGAGGCAGGGAGGATGTCTTCAGTCTTGGAGGTCGAGGCTGCAATGAGCCGAGATCATACCACTGCATTCCAGCTGGGCAACTGAGCAAAACCCTGTCTCAACCACCCCTGTCTCCCCACCAAAACAACAACTGTGATAAATGCTATGAAAGGACAGCATAAGTTACTACAATAGAGCATCACAGGGAGATTTGATCAAACTATGACATAAGAATTCAGTTCCTCTGAAAATACAATACTTAAGGTGAGGCCTGAAGGACTGGTAGGTATCAGCTTGGCAAAGGAGAAGGGCTAGAATTAGAAGTGGAGCCTGAAGATATGACCGAATGGCTACAATTTCATGAAACTAGAATGAATGCTTCTTACAGATGAGCAGAGAAAGTGGCTAAAAGGACTGACTTTTTAAAGACGAAGTTCTACGATAAATAAAATGCTATCCAACAGCATTATGTGCTATAGAGAAGTCTTTCATGATAGGAAGAGTCAATCGATGCAGCAAACTTCATTGTTGTCTTATTTAAAATGGCCACAGCCACCTGAGCCTTCAGTTACCAACATCTTGATCAGTGAGCAGCCATCACCATTGAGGAAAGACCTTCCACCCACAAAAAGATTACAACTTGCTGAAGGGCTCAGATGATCATTTGCATTATTTAGCAATGAAGTATGTTTTCAACTAAGGTATGTACATTGGTTTTTAGACATAAACCAACGTGGAATGCTATTGCACACTTAATAGATTCCAGCATAGTGTAAACAAAACTTTTATGGGAAACAGAAAAATTAGTGTGACTGGCCTTTTTGAGATATTTGTTTTATCGGGGTGGTCTGGAATCCCCAGTGTCTCCAAAGTATCTGTATTCTAAATCATCATGAAGTCAGATTTGGCTTCATTATCAAATTCACATTTACATGAATTCCATTAGCGGTTAGTGATTTGTGTTGAAAAATAGTGCTACAAGGGAAGGTACTTCTGACCTAGCTTAATAAACTCCAACCAAAGCTGTGAAGATATATGTCACCTACACATATCTCACATAAAAGCTGTAAATTTACATTAACTATAGACTTAATAGATAATAATATCCTAAGTCAGAATACTTAATCTAGAAGCTCACAGTTACTTGCAAGGAAATTATCTATAATCAGTTAAGAAGTATTTATTGCGTTCATATAGAATGCCAATTTAAAGAAATCTAGTTGCTTCTAATTTTGAATTGCTTAACTTCATTTTATATTACTATATTTATTTACATTAAAAACTTGCCGAAAACAACTCCATTGGCATGTGAAGTAATTTACTATCTTCAGTTTAAATATAATCATAGGTGAAAAAAGGACATTTCTCATCCTTTTGTATTTACAGTATGAGAGTGATTTGGGTAAGGAAGAAACATAGTAGAAAACTACTTCAGAGCAGTGTTTTTCCAACTGAGCGTCATGACCCATTAGTGGGTTGCTTTTGTTTTGTTTTGTTGAAGATGCAATAGAATCAGAAAAAAAAAATTGGAAATGGGTAAGTATTATTTTGTATTTTTTCAGGTTTGTGTACATATGCATATGTGTACTTGACTGCAAAGTATAATATACCTCTTGTATGTTTTGTATTTAAAAAACAAGATGCTTTAGAGGTTGAAAGAATATTTGTGAGAATATTTTCTTTTTTCTAATAAAACGCAATTTCAAATTATTTTACAGAGAAGACATTATTTTCAGTCCTCAAAGTAGGTGCTGTTCAGTAGCACTTCTGACCTGTTAAGTTCTCAAAAATGATAATGAATAAAAACAATCTTATCTTAGAATTATAAAACAACTTGGATTTAAAAACCAACTTGATATACGGTAGGTAGGAACAAGGGCTGGGTGTAACTAAATATAGTAAAAATTACTAAGGTACCTAGAATGTTGCTGTTACATAAAGTTTTTCCTTTTCAGTGATCTATATTTTAGTGCTTTTTAAATAATTGCTTGCAGAGTGACTTATTCTTTGTTTACATAAAGTATTTTTTGTCATTTCACAAAGCAACCATAATGTGGTATTTTCCTAAAATGTCGTAGTGTATTTTGGCTCTGAAGCCTAACAAGGATACATATTAGGACTTTGGTGTTTACTCTGCCAGTGTTAGAAGCACTACAGCTGGGCTTAATCCAAATCACAAGCAATAATGTCTACCTTGGTTGGATAGGATTCAATAAGACGAAGTATTTTTTTTTTTTTTCTTAAGAGACTAGAGAGCAGCTCTGGACTTGAGAGACTTTTTTTTCCTTAAGAGACTTAATCACAGCTCACTGCAACCTCGAACTTCTGGGCTCAAGTGATCCTCCTGCCTCAGCCTCCTGAGTAGGAGGGATTACAGATGGGCACTACCATGCCTGACTAATTTTTTTTTTCTTTTTGAGACAGGGTCTCACTATGTTGCCCAGGTTAGTCTCAAATTCCCGGGCTCAAGCAACCCTCCTTCGTTGGCCTTCCAAAGTGCTGGGATTACAGACGTGGGCCACCATGCCCGGCCTGAAGTGCTTTTTAAAGACTATCGCCATTTCATATTATGATGATTCCAGGCAGCTTTTATCATGTTCCCCACTTTAGAGTCGCAGTGAGGTTAAGTGATTTATTCGGTCACAGAGCTAGGAAATGGCAGAGCTGAGACTCTGAACCTCATTCTGTTACTTCAGCTAAAGGAAGCTAGCTAGGGCTATTTCTAGTACAGCACAATTGATTCCTTAGATTGTACTAGCTTCTCTAAGTTAGTCTCAGGATTGTACACCTGTGGGCATTCAATATGTGTGCCAGCTTCCTAATGTTTAATTTATGTTGTAAGTATCTGATTGAATAGAAAGCCTGTAGCTTTGAGTTGGTCTTGAAATTTGTGTTTGTAGAAAACAATATATTTAAATCAGTAGGGAAACACATGGTAGCCAGTCACTGGGGGCCTAATGATGATTAAATAGGTATCAGTATATCTGCATTTCATGTACATAAACATCTTACTGAAAATAAGTAAAATGAGATCTAAACTGGTTTCAATTCCATAAAGAGTACAGCTCAAAGTGTATGAAGCAAAAATATTATGACTTAGCTATTAGGAAAATAAGGAAGGATTCCTTGCTTGGTTAAAAAGTTAAAAACGAATTAACACACAATTACTGGAATCGCTGAAACTGAGAAACAGGTTGATGCTATGTAATATGGAATAGAAAAAACTGAATCTAAGGGAAAGGTTAAAAGTATTTATCAATCAAGTTCTTGCAGACATATAATCAAGGGTATTATAAAGGACAAATCACTGCTGAGGGAAGTAAGACAGATGGCTAGGATAAATGACTGAGTGCTCTTGAGTGAATTTTCTTTTTCTTTTTTCTTTCCTTTTCTTTTCTTTTTTTTTTTACTAAATAAGAACTTGAGGAAAATTATGCAATGAAGCAATGTATTCAGGCTAAGCAGATTTTCTTCTTAAAGAAAACAGTACTCTAACATTAGAGTTAATGCATTAAAAAACTATAGAAATATTTTAAAATTATGACAGATGTATTTATAGAACTATTAAATGTGGTACACAGGAAACACAAATTTCTTAAAGGGACATTTTAAATCTTACAATAGAACCACCTAATAAAGTAATATAAAGAAGGGGGGATTTTCAAATGTTTAAATCTAAGAAGGAAATAATATTGCATATTACAATGAGTATCCAACTCAGGATGAGGACTAGAAAGGACAATCATATTACTTCTGTTTAACCTACTTGGATCTACATGCCAACTGCAGATAAACAGTAATTCCTAAATGATGCTCTCATACCTGCTAACTTCTCCTTTCAACTTCACTCCTACTGTCTTATAAAGGGTATCCAGAAGGAACAAAGGGTCTTAGGGTCTATGGGTCTTAGGTGATGAATCATAGTGGAGGGAAAGAAGGGATTGTAACAGTTCTCTCTCTGGATGTGCTCAGACTCGGTGCTAAGTGTGTTTTATGCTAGAAACTACAAAGCACGGGGCCAGTCAAAACCTCAGAGAAAGGAACCTGAGAAACTAGATGCTTAGGTGTGGCTCTGGTCCAGACTCTTAAGGCTGGATGTGGAGGACACACTATGAATATCTTACATTGACCAGGCAGTCTGCAGGGAGAAAAGCAGATAGAGATTATGCAAAAAGGACATAGACACCCTGACAAAATGTGCCTCTAACTGGAGTACCTCACCTATTGGGTATCCCAGAAACTCAAGTGAGGCAACCTAGTTGGATCTAGATCTAAGTTAGGACAGGAAAACTTGACAGTAAGCAACTTCCTAGGAGCTGGAGGGCAGGCTCTGGAGAGGAAGGCAAAGGATAAGAGAGAGAATTATATTATTTTTGAGCACTGATTCTAAGGGTTGTGATTTATGCAGGCTATTTAAAGAGAAAAATATGTACTGGAGTCTGATTGCCTGGGTTTGTATTCTGGCTTCACCACTTATTAGCTACAGAGCAAGCTATTAAGCACTATGCCTTTGTTTCCTATCCTCCCTATTGTACAGGGATAATAGCACAACCCATATAGAGTTCATGATGATTAAGACAGTTAATATGTAGAATACTTAGAACGTTGTCTGGCAACCACCTTGCCTTTCAGTTACTAGTACTCTTTACCTCACCTTCACTGAAGGATTATTAAGAAAGAAAAAAGAAAAATGAATTAAGGCTAATCTATTTTACTTCTTGTCAATCAGCTCTGGCAAAAGATTTGATGAATTTAAACTTAAACAAATGAGACTTGAGGATTGCTCTGTCTTCACTTGAACTGCCTTTTATTATGTTCATATTTTCACTGTCCACCATTCTCATGAATAATTTAGAAAGGGTTGCCTAACACTTTTGGAAACAAAAATATTTGAAGTAAAAAAACTAACAGATGGGTAGAGCTGTTTTGAATAAACACAAGGGGAAAAAGAATTCAAAAGCTACTATACTTATACCACAAATAGGAAATTCATATTAGAGAGAAGTCAAATGCAAAGAAAGACTACTGTGCTTACAATGGATTTAAAACATAATTAGCACCCTTAAATGCATACCAAATTAAATATAAAAATACACAGAAAATCTAAGCAGTTATGCTAATGCATTCAATAATAGAAGCAGAAGAAGTTAAAGTGTTTTTTAATTATATACAAGTATAGTTAGAACATTTTCAAACACATACAGAGGAAAAGAAAGTCAAAGTCAATTATTTATTAAGTCAAAGAATAAGAAAGAAAACAGAGTTGAAAGATTTAATACTATTCATTTTTCCTAAATTATAATCTAGAATTAGAAAAAAAGGGACATTGTATACCTAAACTTTAAATATTTAGTTGACTTTTACTGAAAGATATAACATTCCTATAACAATCAAAAATTAGTGGCTTAAGAAAGAGTGAGCACCTATCACCAATGTACTAGCAATATTTACTAAGTGGAAAAATCAACTGAACTATATAAGGACCATAAAGTGCACTCTAAATGGGCCCCCATTGTTGAAAGGCTGGAAGACAAAGTAGTCATCCTGGACCAGTTTTGGTGTGCAGCCTGACTTTTATTTTGGATGCAATACTTGCAAACATAATTATGTTATTGATTTAAGAACACTCAAAGGAAGAAAGCATAATATAATGAATTTGCATGGCACAGATCTTGCTATGCTAATACAATAGCTTTTTTGAGATAACAGAGGTGGATAAAGGGAGCTGGGTAGACAACATTTATCTACATTTTCGCAATGCTTTCAACTCTGTATTGCATATCAGCATGCTGAGAAATTAAGAGATGAATTGTATAAATGATGTGACAGAGTGAATTACCAGTGGCTTACAGACTGAAAATAAAGGATTTTTATTCTTTCAGATACAGAAATATATACACACATGCATACTGTTCTATCTCAGGTTTTAATTTGCAGTTAGACTATATGAAATAAAATAAATGTAGCTTATACATTAATTACTTTCAGAGAACTGTTAATTTGATAGCATTCAAGTATCTAGACAACTCAAGAGAAAAAAAAATTGGAAGCAAACAACAACAACAGAATCTGGCAAACAGTTTAGCAAATTTTGACAGTATTTTGACATTCTTTGGTTTAATTTTGCATGGTCTAATTCATTGGAGCAATAGCTTAATAGGTACAGGCCTGTCTTAGAAAAGCCCTTAACAAAGTTGGGTAATACTTTCAATGAGATTATTTGGAATCCCATTGCAAGCTCAAAATAAGCTACTTAGCATGAATTTAAAAGAATAAAGGGAAATTGGTCATTGATTTATTCATTCCTCATGCAACAATTCAAGAAACTGAGTTTCTACTATGTGTCAGGCACTGTGGATACTAAGTCCTCTATAATCCTGTAGTTTATACTCTAGTTAGTATGCTAGATTTTTAAAG
>NW_012118265.1:12081399-12098899 GCF_000951035.1 Colobus angolensis palliatus | reverse complement strand
CCTTTACTCTTCTTCTAACCAAGCTACTGCCTTTTCTTGTTCCCACCAGCTTTTGCTCCCACAGCATTTGCAATGGTCCCCCCAAAGTCTGTGAGAGCCAAATCTAGGTTAACTCAGTTTTATCCTATTAAAAACAAAACAAAACAAAAACAAACAAAAAAACAAAACATACACAAACACACACAAAACACAAAAAACAAAAAATACAAAAACAGTGAACCAACCACATCTTTCTGGAAATGCTCTCCTAATTCTGAGAATTATCTGTCAGCTTTTTTGGGCTGCTGTTTCTTTTGCTCACCTTTGCCTTCTTGGCGTTCTATTCTTGGGCTGTATATAGAAGGTCTAAACTGTAACACATATGTCTACCATAGCCATCTATGGTCCCTCTCCTGACCACCAGAACTGTCTTTTTCCAATTACTTCCTGGACACTGCTGAAGAGATATTTCAAAATCACATCCACAGTTGAACGCACAATCTTTCTCTCAAACCTGATGCTCTTCCCATAGGATGTGCTATTTTCACCAGCCAACTAATCTCTCAGATTGAAAACCTCTGTGACATTTTCCTTCCACTCTTATCCTTATGCAGTACCAGCTGATTGTACCAGAACCAGCAGTTCTATTGGATCCAACTCCACAAATTACATCTAGAGTCCATTCATTCCTTTCCATTTCACTGACAATACTCACATTCGGGACCTCATTTCTTTTCATTTTGAACAAGAAAGGAGCTACTATTTGATCTCTGTACTTCTAATACTAGTACTTCCAGTGAACCCTCCATATTACCACCAGAACAAGGAACATGTTCATTGTTTCATATCCTTAGCAGTAAGCACAGTATTTAGGACACAGAGATGTTCAATAATTATTAAATAAATAAATGTACCTTTCTAAAATCCAAATATGATGTCACTGTCTGCTAAAGATACTTGAGGGTGCCTTGCTGCATACACACATCTACACATACACACACACACACACATACACCCCTAAGATACCTTCAGATACCATTTAAAACCCTTCATACAACTATTCTGCATCAATTTAAAAAAATTCTACAAAAAGCCCCTCACAGCCTGATCTCAATGTAACCTTTCAATATCATCATTTACTACTTCTCCTTTCTCACTTAGAGGATCTATATAATCTAGCCTTGCTGGGCCACGCTGCCTTTTGTTTGAATTGCTATACCTTTGTTACTGCTGGGGCGCCCATTCTCAATTTCTTGCTGAAAAAATCATACCAGAAAGTTTTACTTCAAATATCACTCTCTTTTGTGAAAACTTCCCCAGTCAACACCCTTTGTCCCCAGGTGGATGTAACTGTTGCTTCTTTTTTCCATAGGTACTTTAATACCTTCTTTATGGGATGTATTGCACTTTATTCTCTTCACTGAAGAACATATACTTGTCTCTTTGAGAGCTGGGCACATAGTAGTTGTGACAGAAATTGTCAGTGTTTACTTCACAAATCTTTAGCCAGACTACATCTTCTAGTCTCCCTGGCACTTAAGTATGGCTGTTTACCTGAGTTCGGGCTAATGGAATGTGAGCCTAAGTGATGTGTATAATGTTTCCACAGCTGGCCTATAAAAAAAAAAAAAACCCTCATGTAATCCTCACTCTCTTTCACCATCTACTGGTTCAATCAAGCACTCAAAAAAGGCAAACCACAAGGTAAAGGAATCTCGGTTTCTGAATTCTGCAAGGAGAAGTGTATTCCTCATGACTGGCACTATACTGTGACATAAGCAAAAAACACATGTATATTATTTTAAGGCACTGAAGTTTTGGGTTTGTTATGTCCACTTTGCCTAGTACAGCAGGTGTTCAAGGAATGTTTCCTAAACGAATGAATGAAAAGGATTTAGAAAATTAATATAAAAATTGTGTTACTCCTTCTTTTTTTTTTGAGATGGAGTCACTCTATCACCCAGGCTGGAGTGCAATGTCACGATCTTGGCTCACTGCAACCACCACTTCCTGGGTTCAAGTGATTCTCCTGCCTCAGCCTCCCAGGTAGCTGGGATTACAGGTGTGCACCACCACACCTGGCTAATTTTTGTATTTTTAGTAGAGATAGGGTTTCCCCATGTTGGCCAGGCTGGTCGTGAACTCCTGACCTCAGGTGATCTGCTTGTGTCGGTCTCCCAACGTGCTGGGATTATAGGCACGAGCCACTGCACCAGGCTGTGCTGCCCCTTCTAAAGTGATGTCTCCTTTCAGAAAAGAATCCCTCTATGGCTGTTTCACTCGGATGATGGAGATCAGAAGAAGAGCTGCAGAGGTGACAAGGGGCTAATCAGGGCACGATTCAGGATGTGTTACTGGTAGTATATTACCAGAATTTATTCACATCTTTACCAATTTTATTTTTAAAATTCCACAGGGGATTGGCTTTTTCAATTATTGTAGCTGTTTGCTTAAGTCAGATTTTAAATGATTTGGGGAAGTATTTTATATACCCTATGGGTGTGAATCATCAAATCAAGAATTGGAAAATACTGACAGGGTGTCTGACTCACGCCCTTTCAGAAAAGGCTGTATTAATATTTTCAGGGAAAATCTCTTTACAGGGCTTTAACAACCCTCATCCCAACGTTGTTTTCTATATGTAGCCCAGTCTTTGATACTGCATCACCATGAATATACTGCAAATGTTGAGAAATTCTTAAAAAACCAGAAAGCAGATGAGAACAGAAGTACAGAAAAATGATTAGAGGAAATCAAAGCCCAATCACATTCAGATGACTACACAAACATGGAAAAAGTTCTAAGAATGTTCTAATTTTAGAGTCAATGGATACCAAGCACAGGAGATAGCCTTGGGGCAAATATCAAACTGAATTATTATTAAAGTAGCTAAACAATGGCACCTCCCTTGTATGTGATAAGTAGGGGTGCAGGCAGTGTTCGACAACAGATAAATGCGGACGTGCTGGGGCCAGTGAGGCAAAGGAAGGTAATTACTGACCCCTAAAAGTCATGACAACCTACCAGTATGTCTGTACCAGCAACACATTTTGCTACTGACACGATCAATGGAGACAGGGCATAATGAGTTGAAATGACAGGATTACAGGGATTATCAAATATAAAGATGAACAACCAACCTAGAATTACTAGGCAGTTGAGGTAAACCAATCTTACGAAAGAGATAAAACAAACAAGAACAATACAAACAACAATAACACCATAAAACAATTAAGTAGAGGAAACAGTCAATAAGGTAAACAGAAGTTTTTGGATTCACTATCACTGTAAATAATATCCTTAACATGATGTGGGAAGATATTGATTGCATCTTGGTAACTAAATTTTGACCATCAAAAGAGAATTCCATACATGAAATGAACAGAATGGATACAGTTGGAGACTAAATGAAGGAATTTTCCCTGAATGCAGAGGCTTACAAAAAATGTTAAGTGACAATATTATCATTATTGAAGTTAACATTTATTGAATGTTTACTATGTACCTTAGTGTTTGTACATGTGTATATATTTCACTTAATTCTCAAAATCATTCTATGATATATTTACAATTATTATCCCCACTTTACAGATGAGGAAACTGAAAAACACAGAAGTTAAAAATTTTCAAGGTCATAGAATTAGAAGGACAGAAGAAAGATCTGTATGTTCTAACATCTATCAAAGAGAAGTTCTTAACTAAAAGAAAGAATGGAGGGAAGACATAATCAAAGACATAACAGAAATAGATTTCCTCAGAACTTTAGAAAGGCACAGGTTCTCAGGTTGCAAAGAGAACCTGAGAAAATGCAAAGTAGATACACATAAGCAAATTGTGATGAAACTGTGAAATACCAAGAAATACCAAAACGCATTCAAGAACACCTGGAGGAAAAAAATAGGGTTACTCACAAAGAAAGAAAAGAACAGGTTTATATTTAATCAAACTCATCAAATTGCTCAAAAATAGACAAGCTTTTAGAAAGTCTACTCAAGGAAAAAAAGACTGTAACAAAATTCATAAGAAATGATTAAAGTGACATAACTAGAGATGCAGAAGAAATTTTAAAAAGTAAATACACATACATGCAAACATAAACATTTAAAACCACAGGGCCATACACTGGAAAATCTAAAGGAAATCAGTAATTTTCTGGGGGAAATTAAGAAGAGAACCTGAAAAAGTTAAAAAGATAAGCTTTTATTCAAAATGGTTGGCCAGGTGTGGTGGCTTGCACCTGCATTCCAGTGGTTTGGGAGGATCGATTGAGGCCAGGAGTTTGAGACCAGCCCAGACAACATGGTGAGACCTTGTCTCTATGAAAAATACTTTAAAAATTAGCCAGGCTTGATGGCATATGCCTGAAGTCCCAGGTACTCGGGAGGTTGAAGCGGGAGAATCGCTTGAACCCAGGAGTTTGAGGCTGTAGTGAGCTGGGATCTCAAAACTGCACTCCAGCCTGGGTGACAGAGCAATACTCTGACTCAAAAAAAAAAAAGGTTCTGGGCTACACAGACTTTTGGCCTATCCCAACAAAACTGAAAATACATACACCCTGCATCAAGCAATACCACTTGTAGGAGCTTATTCTATAGAAATGTTTGCACAAGAGTTTGAAAATGTATACACAAGGCACAGCACTATTTGTAATGACAAAAAGCAACCTAAATATGGAAGAGGCTAAATATAGTGCAGTATTATGAAATATAAAAGTCACTAAAAGGAATAAGATGACCTGAAACAAATTAATATGGAAAGATTTTCAAGACAAATATTAGATAAAAAAGCAAGTTGAATAACCATATGTAGCATATCTCATTTACTAAAAAAACCAAACTACATAAGTGTGTGTGTGTGTATATATACACACACACATATATATGCATAGAAAGAGGGCAGAAAGCATGCATGGAGAACTACTCATTTACTTGCCTAACTAGAATATGGCACAGCAGGGTTTCTACCCAACTCCAATGGTCAGTCACAGTTTTTCCACTTTATTACCTTTATTTAAAAATACACATGTACTCCAATATTCCATCTACAAAGTTAACAAAATTATACTCTCAAGTTTTGAGGAAGTTTCATGATGCTTTAATATACATTTGAGGGCCAAGCAAGAAATGTTCTAATTAATTGTAAATAAAAACATCTAGCAAAATGTATTTTTGCTTATTTCAAGTTGTTATAATTCTTAGTAGTTTCCACATTACACTAAGACAATGACCAAGGCACTAGGGCATTTCACAAACACTTCTGTGTCAAAATATTTTAGGCAATGATTTTAAACTGGGAAGATTTGTAATCACAACACCAGTAATATATCCAGCACTGCCCATCCTGTCATTTCACATATGCATAAACTTTATTGGATTCGTCATCAAAATACAGGTACTAACATTTTCTGACATTTTATTCTTTCTCATGTTCATTCAATTTAAATATTGTCATATGTTTCAAAAATCAGTGTGGGTAAAAAAGATACAGTATAAACTGACAAGTACCATTTTCCAATAATTTCTAAGTATGAATATTTTATCTACATAAGTCATTACTATGTGTATGGTATTAGTGAATGAATACACATGAAATGAAAGGCACATGAAAGTTAAATAATTTGTCAATGGTCAGAATGACCAATACACAGAGCCTGTGAATCACAGCTTAATACTAATTTAATGCTCTTTTTATCTTGTTTCTTACATATTTATTCACCTGGAAGCAAACAATAATCAAAATAAGGAAATAATTTATTGCTTCCATGTACATGTCACTATTTATGGGGAAACTTTTATCTGAATATACTTTATTCAAAATCACAGAAAATCCAAAGAGGTCTCTTGCTTTGTAACAATCATCAAGACATGCTTATTTGTCTCATATATTTAAGATGGCATTAGAAAATGTATCTAGAGAGTTCCTCTTGAAAACACTGTTAAATCCCATGAGCCTTTGGGTCTGGGGTAACATTCAATAATGTTTCTTCCTCATTTTCTAAAGTTTCTTCCTCATTTTCTACAATACAGTAGCTCACCTAAAGTGGTATAGTGATTAGTGGTTCTATTTAATGTAATTCTAATTCCAATATATTACCATGCTTCAATAATTCCCATGTCCCTAAAAAGCACCACTGGAGTGAACAGTGCCTCCAAGTAAGAAAGTGTCTGAATAAAGGCATTATGAATTTGTATACTACGTGTTTTGAGATAATAAGCAAAGAGAGAAAGGGGATATTACATTTAGGATTTCATTTCCTTTGAAGTTTCATGTTAAGGGCTACGGCAGTTCTAATTTAACCTAAGAGCAAAAATCAGGTGACTGAAGTCTTAGCTCAGCTGTGCCAGGGTCTCTTTATAGGTCATGATGGAAAGAAAAGAGCAATAATAAGTGTCTGCAGATACCCCCAAACTCACTAGTTATAACTATGTCAAATTCACTAAAAATTTTACATATTAACATAGCTGCTGTTTGTGTATATTCAAAGACTATATAATAATAGTTATAACATCAGCTCCTCTCAAGTACAAAGAAGTAAATGCTGAATCAATTTTCCAAATCTATCAGCCCATCTGGTAGCAAGCATCAGTACTTTTTATTTTTAATGTCTCAGCACGAAAAAAGTGTCATGCTGTTAGCATGGAGAAAACAACTTTTAGTTAGTTGCATCTAAAAGAAAAAAGGAGACGAACTTAGTTATGTAAGAAGAAATATATAGAGACGTGTGACAAATAATATTATTCTGGACTAAGGAGTGGCATACATACCTCACAGTAAATAATCATAAATTTACAAGTTGATTGAGAAAAGCACAAAAATTGTGAACTCAAGGAAATATAATTACTAAGAACACCACAATTGCAAAAGCCTAATTAGTTTTTATATATTTAAAAACAGTAAACCCAAGGTTTTCTGGATGTGAACTTTAAAATAACAATAGAAAACAGCAACATTTAGAACACAACATTAAGTTGCTGTAAAGAAAAAGAAACAGTAAAGAATGATTTTTGGAGAAAATAAAGAATGATTAACATAAAATACATAATGTTAAAAAAGCATAATAGGCCATGGTGTTTAAGGTTTTCTCACATAGTTTTTACTGAGTTTTATCTAGACCTCAGAACAACAGATAATCTAAAAACTCATTAGTAATAATTATTAAATTCATTAAAAACTTACATATGGACAAAAGCGCTACTTCTGCATATATAAAGACTATGTAACTATGGTCATAATATCAGCTCTCCTCAGGTACCTCTGTCTCATTCTTTACATGCAAAGCACAGAAGTGAGATCCATTAAGTTCTTATTCCTCACCAATTTATACCATTAATAAATGCTAGCAATACAAATGTACAGGTAAAAATATTTAGTCATGTCCAATATTGGAAATGATTATTCTGTATCTGCCTCAGACACCATATGGGTCAATAGTAACTACAACTGAAAAATTATTTTACAAATACGAAATTGCAATTATTGCATAGCCAGTGCAAAGACTAAAAAGCAAAAAAGAAAGCCACGGTTTAGTATCAGCAAATGCTCCAAAAAGAAAAACTTTTGTAAGATAACCTTATAAATAAGCTCTTTTTTGTTAGTTTCTTCATCTGTCCATTCAAAACAGATTTACAAAGCATAAAACAGATAACCTAGAAAATTCCTCAGCTGAATACTGTGCTCCTTATCACTGTTCCTAATCACTGAGCTAAACGCTGAGGATGGAAAGATGAAGAAGATCATGAACTACAGGGGGAAATGGAAAAACACACCCCTGAATACAGGTATTTTGAAAGCAATGAAGGAAAGGAATATGGTCAGGGAAGACTTCTAGGAGGGGATGACACTTAATCACCTTTTGTAGGAAAACTTAGCCAGGAGAACAGGTCAATCACAGTTGCAATAAACCAGTTTAGAAAGGCCTTAGAATAAGCAGTAGTAGGAAGCCAGGAGGTATGTTGCCATATAATCCAAGGGACACTTAACTGAGGACAGCTATATGTCCCCAGAGGGTGCCGTCTACTGCCAGGGAGAATTTACCAATTCAAAATGACTAGAAGTCAAGAAAGAAGTTATGGCACAAATCATACTTAGTGTAGTCGAGTCTCAGAAAAATGTAAATGTCTGTAGTTAGAAGGAACCTTAAAGATTCTCTGGCCCAGTATTACTCAGCATATTGCACAGAACACAAATTTCTCACATGATTCTCCATTAAACAAGGTTCCACAGTGGAATAAGATTGGGCAACACAATACAGAATCCTCCCTCATGGAGAGCCACTATGCTTATCTGCAAATTTAAAGCTCTCAGACATTCTGCAGTAAAGAGACTTGTTTAACTTAGCCTATGTTTCCTAACTTTATCTTCCAAAGAACTATTCTTCTTCTGTAACATAAATAAACAAAGAATACATTTCAGGAAATGCTAATCTAGTACAATGGTTTCAGCAACTGTATTTTAATTTTTTCTCTAACTCAGATTCTAAGAGGGATAAAGATACTTCATTATTAATTTTTTTTAAAGTTCTCATTTGGATGTTTAGGAGACATAGAAACTGTAAGGATAATTTTTCTGAAATCTAGAAACGATTTTTTGCAACTCATGCTTTAAGTTATATAGTATTCAAAAGATCAATTATGTTTATTTCTGCAAATTGTTAGAAATAACACTAGTAATAAATGATGATATTGAAAAATGTGGGCTCAATGAGGATGACAAATCTAAACTACAAAATGATATGGTATCTTTATATTATTTTCTACTTTTTAAAGCACCAATGTGAGAATATAAATAGAGCATATTGAATGAGTTTCATTTGCTTTTACATCAAATCCCCTTTTGTAAACTTTGTACAATTCCAAAAGTAAAAGCTTTTTCTTTTACTATTTTATTCTGTGTCATGTCTTCCAGATTTTCTCTTAAATCTTATACCCCACATGGGCTTTAAATATTACCCAAATGTGCAAAGATTTACTTCATGTGCTCTTTCTTTTTACTGTTGGGGAATTTCCTATGTCACTTATTAGAAAGGCTTTGATAATCTATTTCACTGCTAAGTGACACACTAAGTATGTCCAACAGATGTGCTGGTCTAATGCAGTTGTATGCAGTATAACCTAATGCTCTTCACCTGAATAGGCATTTTTCTTCCCAACTTTCCCGCTAGAATCATGAGCATTCTAATGACAAAGAAGAAATCAAAAAAATTCCATTAAAATTTGAGATAAAAAGGTGGATAGCTGATAGTTTTTTTTAAAGTATAAAGTCTGATAGCCTTTTGTATAAGCCTTTTGCTTATATGTATCTTTGTACATGCTTATATGTATCTTCTCCAGTCCTGCTGCTGTCTGATGCTTACCCAACTTTTTTTTCATAACCTGAATAAACTGCTTGGCCACAGCAATTAAGATGCCATGTACTACAATACAAGAATAAAAGCAAAAAAAATTGAAAACATCCAATAACAACATGGGATAGTGCTGTGGTATTTGTTCTCTCAAAGAAAGGCACTACTGGATTTTTTTTTTCCTTTTTACACAATGCTGATACGGAAAATAAAAATAATTTCATCATTCTGTGTTCCTTTGACTTACTGCATATCCATCAACTTGATGTCAATCTGAAGTCGGTTTGGCCACTATGATAACTCCCATTCCAAGACAGATGTTTCAGCATTTTTGAAAAACTCTGGGGTTTGGAGCTACAGAATTATTCCCTTTGAAAAAAAAAATCATATCCTAGACTCCACTACATGATTTGTAATGCTTATTTTCTTCAGTAACTCCAAACATTCTATCTATCTATCCATCTATCTATCCATCTATCTATCTATCTATCTATCTATCTATCTATCTATCTATCTATCTATCTATCTATCTATTTTAAAGAGCAACTACAGGTAAGCAATCTTTTTAACAATAAGAACTAAAATCTAGAAATAGCAATTAATTATATACCTCAGAAATCAAGGATGGGATGCGATAGTTTTTGATATCAAAGAAGTCATTTCTTTTCCTAATTTTTATATTATTCTTACATTAAAAAGGATTTTTTTAAAAAATAGAATTACATATTTTTATTTATATCATGTGTTTTCATAGCTTCAATTCATGAAAGGAAACAACTTATGCTGGCCTACAACTATGTGTTAGACACTGTGCTAAGTACTTTAAGATACTTTCATATAATCCTCAAAAAGTTTCAGAGAGACTTAATAATTTCCTTAAGATTACATAACAAAGAAGTGAGTGAGTCAAGAGCTATAACAGTTTTGTCTGCTCTTCTTTTCATTACTATCTTGGCTTTTTAAAAACTGTGTGGAAATAACATATAAAACAAATCTAATTCCACTAGTGTTTCTAATTAAAGTATAGTTAATTTATTTTTGTTAAAGTTTAATTATTAAGTCAGAAAGATTAGGAATAAAATCACACTGTAAAATAAGGATGAAAGCAAATAACTATGTTATTAATACATTAATATTTTGAAGTTGACTTTTCTTTCAGGAATATGAAATGCTCAATATTTAAGTACATCATAATTTTAGTTGCCTTAACTTGAGAGATTCATCATTTAAGTCTAAGACCAATGGCTTGATTTCAGTGTTATAATATATACACCTTTATACTAAAAATGCTAACACTTCTGGTAAAATGCAGACTTCCACTGCTGAATCCACAAATTTTCCCCAAAGGAGCTTTATGCCATGTCTCGATTTAATCCTATTAAAAGCATGTTTTAAATGCACTTTTAATATACCACATTCAGACTGAAGAGTTGTATCATGGCCCTACTAATTGAGATAACCCTACTAGTTAAAGCATACAGCAAATGCAATTCAAAATTAATAATGCAAGCTTTGTTGGATGACACATTGTAGCACCCTGCACATGTGACCTGGTTTTGGAGCAATCTTTGAGATTTCTTTTCCCCTAGATCTATAAAAACTAGGCACATAATGAAACTGTTGAATTTACTCTCCAGGGTAAACTGTAAAGGGAACCAACATATGACCTTTACTAGCCTGTTAATGAAGAGGCATGTTCTGTTCTTTCACATGATAGGTGAATTAAGCACTAGCAATGACAGCTTAAGGTAGAAGAGATAAGAAAAACTGGTATTCCTTTAAAATCATAATCAAAATCTATGTTGGCACTCAAGCAACTAAGTTCAGTCCCACACAGAAACAACTGGACACAAACAAGTTGAAGATCATGAAAATAATTATTATATAATTTTCCTGGATTAAAAATAAATAAGAACCATAATATGTAAGAAATTTCAAAAGCATTTCTATTATAGGCAAATTTTTACTAGTAAGTCAATGTACTTCATTAATAAAACACTATATATAAAAACATATAGGTTTTCAGCATACTTCAAATAGTTTTGATAAAAAGACATTTAAATCCACATATTTTATAGGGAATAAAAATATATCAAACAGAAAGAAATCATATATCCAAAAAACCAGTAATACAGTATAGTACTCTTTTGAAATTTCTCTCATTTCAATTCTATACGGCAGAGTTTAAACAAAAAAAAACTTGTCACAATATCAGAAAATAAAAGGAGAATCAAATTAAATAATAAAATGAAGATTTTAGTTATTTTATTAGGCTATGATAGTGAAAATCTGCCCTCTAAAACTGAATATGGTATTGATCAACTCTGCATTTAAAAACAGATACTCCTTGTGATTTTTGTGGCTTAGTATTAATCGTTATCAATATTTCATCATCTATTTTGTTGCTCTTAATAGGTATTTTCAAGTAGGCATTAATTATGGTACTTTAGGATGGTAGATCTCAAACTTCAGCATGTGTCAGCATCAAATGGAAAGTTTGCAAAACAGACTGACGGCTCAATATGGTCAAGATTTTATTTTTTTTTAAAAATCTCAAACGTGTTTATTTAGAAACACAGAACTTTAAATATATTTATCCCAGTGTGATTTTCTTTGGTAAACCCATGAGTTACTCAGAAGAATGCTTTAAACTTTATTTATATTGTTCACATTGATGTTCTGATTTAACTTCATAATGATCAAAGAATATAGTATATTAATAATCATTGGCCTATTTAGATTTACTTTATTAAAAAATGGTCCATTTTGTAAATGTTTAATTGGCACTTGGAAAAAATGTGTAGGCATACTTCGTTTCATTGTGTTTTGTTTTATTGCATTGGCAGATGTCATTGTTATTATTTTACAAATTGAAAGTTTGTAGCAACCCTACAGAGAGCAAGTCTGTTGGTGCTATTTTTCCAACAGCAGGTCCTCACTTTATGTCTCTGTGTCACATTTTGGTAATCCTGACAATACTTCAAGCTCTTTAACTATTATTATATCCATTGACATCTGTCACCTATGATCAGTGATTTTTGATGCTACTGCTGTGTTTTGGGATGCCACAAACCAGGCCATATAGGGCAATTAACTTACTTGATAAGTGTCTGTGTATTTTCTGACTGTGCCACCAACTGGCTGTTCCCCTGTCTCTTGCCCTCTCCCTGCATCTCTCTATTCCCTGAGACACAACAATATTGAAATAAGGACAATCAGCAACCCTGCAATAGCCTGTGAGTGTTCAAGTGAAAGGAAGAGCCACACATCTCTCACTTTATATGAAAAGCTAGAAATGACTAAGCTTAGTGGGAAGGCATGTCAAAAGCTGAGATGAGGGAAAAGGTAGGCCTCTTTTGCCAAATAGTTAGACACGTTGTGAATGCAAAGGAAAAGTTCTTGACAGAAATTAAAACTGCTACTCAAGTGAACACATGAATGGTAAGAAAGTGAAACATCTTTATGCTGATAGGGAGAAAGTTTGAGTGGTCTAGATAGAAAATTAAACAAGCCATACCACTAAGCTTAGCCAAAAGCCTAATTCAGAGCAAAGTCCTAACTTTCTTAAATTCTGTGAAGGCTGAGAGAGGTGAGGAAGGTGCTGAAGAAAAGTCTAAAGCTACCAGAAGCTGGCTTGTGAGGTTTAAGGAAAGAACTAATCTTCGTAACATAAAAGTGCAAGGTGAAGCAGCAAATGTTGATGGAAAGGTTGCAGCAAGTGATCCAGAAGACCTAGCTAAGATCATTGATGAAGGCAGCTATACTAAATGACAGATTTTCAATGCAGACAAAACAGCTTTCTAGGAAAGAAGATGCCATCCAGGACTGTAATAGGTAGAGATACAAAGTCAATGCCTGCTGTCAAAGCTTCAAAGGACAAGCTGACTCTTGTGTCAGGGGCTAATGCAGCTGGTGACTTTAAGCTTGAAGCCAGTGCTCATGTCCCATTCTAACAATCCAAGGGTCCTTATGAATGATGCTCAATCTAGTACTCTGCCTGTGCTCTATAAACGGAACAACAAAGTTTGGTTAACAGCACATCTGTTTACAGCATGGTTTATGATTATTTGAAGCCCACTGTTGAGACCTATTGCTCAGAAAAAAAAGATTTCTTTTAAAATATTATTGCTTATTGACAGTATACCTGGTCACCCAAGAGCTTTGATGGAGACGTACAAGGGGATAAATGCTGTTTTCACGCCTGCTAACAGAACACTCACTTCCCATATATCACGGAAAAATGGACTTCCAAGTCTTGTTGTTTAAGAAATACATTTTGTAGGGCTATGGCAGCTATAGCCCTATAAAATGTATTTCTTAAACAATAAGACTTGAAAGTCCTCTGGTGGACTTTCAAAGTAAACTGAAAACCTTCTGGAAAGGATTTCACCATTCTAAATGCCATTAAGAACATTTGTGATTCCTGGGAGGAGGTCAAAATAGCAACATTAACAGGGGTTGGGAAGAAGTAGCTTCAAACCCCTCACGGATGATTTTGAAGGCCTCAAGACTTCAGTGAAGGATGTAACTGCAGTTTGTGGTAAAAATAGCAAGAGAACTAGAATTAGAAGTGGAGCTTGAAGATGTGACTGAACTTGAATGGATGAGAAATTGCTTCTTAAGTATTAACCAAAAAAAAATTGTTTCTTAAATGGAATCTACTCCTGTTAAAGATGTTGGGGACATTGTTAAAAATGACAACAAATGATTTAGAATATTATACATAAACTTAGTTGATAAAGCAGCAACATAGTTTGAGAGGATTGACTCCAATGTTGAAAGAAGTTCTACCATGGGTAAAATGCTATCTAGTAGCATTGCATGTTACAGAGAAATATTTTATGAAAGAGTTAATCATTGCGAATTTCACTGTCTTATTTTAAGAAACTGCCATAGCCATCTCAACCTTCACCAACCGCCATCCTCATCAACGGGCAGCCATAAACATCAAGGCAAGACTCTCCTCATTAAAGGATCAGATGATTGTTAGCATGTTTTAGCAATAAAATATTTTTAAATTAAATAATGTACATTGTTTTTTAGACATAATGCTATTGTATACTTAATAGACTACAGTATAAACATAACTTTTATATGCACTGGTAGGGAAATCAAAAAATTTGTGATTTGCATTACTGTGGCATTTGCTTTATTGTGGTGGTCTGGAATCAAACCCACAGTATCTCCGAAGTATGCCTGTATATTCCCTAAATCTTGAGTTCAGGATCCTATGTGTTCACTAGAGCATACTGCAAGTTTGTTGTTTAGTTTAATACTTCTCTCACCATGGTGACAAGATTCACGGTTTATCCTCACAATTGTGTCAGTTTTGCTTTATGTATCCTGAAGTTGTGTTATCAGATGCACACAAGTTGTAATTCTTCTACTGAATTGCTGTATTCTGAGATTTTGCATTTTTAACAAGTTCCATGTGATGCTAATGTTGCTGTTCTAGGTTCTACACTTTGAGAAGTATTACTTGAGAATAATAGAAGAGAATACACAAGTTTATTAGGAATTGGAGAGATTATCTGTTAAATAATGTATCTTGTGATCCCAAATCTTAATCATGTTATATGGGCCTCATGATCCAGGATGCAGGAATATTCTTGCTCCAAAATTTTTAAAAAAAACACCTTCTGATAGCACAATACCATGGGTGTTTGGTTCTTTCTTTTGTTAATATCTTGTTGCCAAGATATTGTTGCCATATTCTTTGTATTTTGCCAAGATTGTAGATCTTCAAAACGTTTTAGTAGACTTTGTCTCTTCAGCTCATCAGTTTAACCCTAGTACTCAATATATTGCTAAACTACAGATGCTTAATATATGACTCAATGAATACTGCCAAGAAGTCAGGAAGTAAAGATACACTTCATAACCCAGATTTAGAGAATCATAGAAATTGTCCTGTCATTCCATTTATTAACATTCCAACAGACTGTAGGAGAAGCAGGTACATAATTCTTTTTGTGCCATTTAATAATATTATTAAAAATTAAGATCTGTAAGTTAAGCACCTGAATGATTATGTACCATTAATAAAAACACAAAACCATGCAAGAGATTTCACTTCAAACACCTGAAAGTGATTTCTCTGATATTTCTTTTCTTTTATTTTTTTTTCTTATGAGACAGAGTTTTGCTTCTGTTGCCCAGGCTGGAATGCAATGGTGTGATCTTGGCTCACTGCAACCTCCGCCTCCTGGGTTCAAGTGATTCTCCTGCCTCAGCCTCCCAAGTAGCTGGGATTACAGGCAGCGCCACCACACCCAGCTAATTTTGTATATTTAGTAGAGATTCACCATGTTTGTCAGGTTGGTCTCGAACTCATGACCTCAGGTGATCTGCCCACCTCAGCCTCCCAAAGTGCTGGAATTACAGGCGTGAGCCAGTGCGCCCAGCTGGTTTCTCTAATATTCCTGAGATGTGTATAGAATCTGGTGTGGATGTATGCATGTGTGTGTGCATATGTGCATGTGTGGACAAATGTACTTTTAAGCAGAAATTGGGAGATTTATAGATAACAGCTTAATAATTAAAATTAAAATTTCAATAATTTAAATTTTCAATAATTTTGGTTCGTTTGGGAAAGGTATGCCTGAACCACTTCTTTATCTTTGTCCAAAGATCCCCTGGAGACTGAAAACTAAGCAAAGAAATTTAGACTACTTTTCTCAGAGGTATTGACTTGGAACAGCATCATCTGTGCAATGCAAGTTCATTAGAAGCAATCATCTTTCCAAGAAAGGGCTCTCTAAGAATGATCAGAAAATCTAATTTCCCTTAGCATGACCTATGAGATCCTTCACCAAGTGGTCTTCACTCATTTTTCCCAGTCTGCCACTTCATGTCATATCCTGTACACTTCAAACACGAAGAATTTTTTCCAACTTGCAACACATACCACACTCTTTCACAATTATGTGCCTTTTTAAAAAAATTATTTTAAGTTCTGGTACACATGTGCAGAACATGCAGGTTTGTTACATAGGTATACACGTGCCATGGTAGTTTGCTGCACCTATCAACCCGTCATCTAGATTTTAAGCCCTGCATGCATTAGGTATTTGTCCCAGTGCTCTCCTTCCCCTTGCCTTTTTTGTGCTCTAGGTTTGGAAGGCTTTACTCACTCTTCAAATACTACAATTTATGAGTCTTCTTAACTCTAGACAGAGCTAGTTGCTCTTGTGGTACATGTACTTTGGCAGTAGTCCTATCATACTGTAACTTTTTTTAATTAATTTTTTTATTGTACTTTAAGTTCTAGGGTACATGTGCACAACGTGCAGGTTTGTCACATAGGTATACATGTGCCATGTTGGTTTGCTGCACCCATCAACTCGACATTTACATTAGATATTTCTCCTAATGCTATCCCTCCCCTGGTCCCCCACCCCATGACAGGCCCCGGTGTGTGATGTTTCCCACCCTGTGTCCATGTGTTCTCATTGTTCGACTCCCACCTATAAGTGAGAACATGCGGTGTTTGATTTTCTGTCCTTGTGACAGTTTGCTAAGAATGATGGTTTCCAGCTGCATCCATGTCCCTGCAAAGGACATGAACTCATCATTTTTTTATGGCTACATAGTATTCCATGGTGTATATGTGCTATATTTTCTTTATCCAGTCTATCATTGATGGACATTTGGGTTGGTTCCAAGTCTTTGCTATTGTGAATAGTGCCGCAATAAACATAACTGTGCATGTGTCTTTATAGTAGCATGATTTATGATCCTTTGGGTATATACCCAGTAATGGGATCGCTGGGTCAAATGGTATTTCTAGTTCTAGATCCTTGAGGAATCGCCACACTGTCTTCCACAATGGTTGAACTAGTTTACAGTCCCACCAACAGTGTAAAAGTGTTCCTATTTCTCCATATCTTCTCTAGTACCTGTTGTTTCCTGACTTTTTAATGATCACCATCCTAACTGGCATGAGATGGTATCTCATTGTGGTTTTGATATGCATTTCTCTGATGACCAGTGATGATGAGCATTTTTTCATGTGTCTGTTGGCTGCATAGATGTCTTCTTTTGAGAAGTGTCTGTTTATATCCTTTGCCCACTTTTGGATGGGGTTTTTTTTTCTTGTAAATTTGTTTAAGTTCTTTGTAAATTCTGGATATTAGCCCTTTGTCAGATGGGTAGATTGCAAAATTTTTCTCCCATTCTGTA
>NW_012118265.1:12080890-12081349 GCF_000951035.1 Colobus angolensis palliatus | reverse complement strand
TTTTTTCTTGTAAATTTGTTTAAGTTCTTTGTAAATTCTGGATATTAGCCCTTTGTCAGATGGGTAGATTGCAAAATTTTTCTCCCATTCTGTAGGCTGCCTGTTCACTCTGATGATAGTTTCTTTTGCTGTGCAGAAGCTCTTTAATTTAATTAGATCCCATTTGTCTATTTCAGCTTTTGTTGCCATTGCTTTTGGTGTCTTAGTCATGAAGTCTTTGCCCATGCCTACGTCCTGAATGATATTGCCTAGGGTTTCTTCTAGGGTTTTTATGGTTGTAGGTCTTACGTTTAAGTCTTTAATCCATCTTGAGTTAATTTTTGTATAACATGTAAGGAAGGGATCCAGTTTCAGCTTTCTATACATATGGCTGGCCAGTTTTCCCAGCACCATTTATTAAATAGGGAATCCTTTCCCCATTGCTTGTTTTTGTCAGGTTTGTCAAAGATCAGATGGTTG
>NW_012118265.1:12041747-12080540 GCF_000951035.1 Colobus angolensis palliatus | reverse complement strand
TTTGGTTCCGTATGAACTTTAAAGTAATGTTTTTCCAATTCTGTGAAGAAAGTCATTGGTAGTTTGATGGAGATGGCATTGAATCTATAAATTACTTTGGGCAGTGTGGCCATTTTCACAATATCGCTTCTTCCTATCCATGAGCATGAAATATTCTTCTGCTGGTTTGTGTCCTCTCTTATTTCCTTGAGCAGTGGTTTGTAGTTCTCCTTGAAGAGGTCCTTTACATCCCTTGCAAGTTGGATTCTTAGGTATTTTATTCTCTTTGTAGCAATTGTGAATGGGAGTTCACTCATGATTTGGCTTTGTTTGTCTACTACTGGTGTATAGGAATGATTGTGATTTTCGCACATTGATTTTGTATCCTGAGACTTTGCTGAAGTTGTTTATCAGCTTAAGGAGATTTTGGGCTGAGATGATGGGGTTTTCTAAATATACAATTATGTCATCTGTAAACAGGGACAATTTAACTTCCTCTTTTCCTAATTGAATACCCTTTATTGCTTTTTCTTGCATGATTGCCCTGGCCAGAACCTCCAACACTATGTTGAGTAGGAGTGGTGAGAGAGGGCATCCCTGTCTTGTGCTGGCTTCCAAAGGAATGCTTCCAGTTTTTGCCCATTCAGTATGATATTGGCTGTGGGTTTTCCACAAATAGCTCTTATCATTTTATTTTGAGATATGTTCCATCAGTACCTAGCGTACTGAGAGTTTTTAGCATGAAGGGCTGTTGAATTTTATCAAAGGCCTTTTCTGCATCTATTGAGATAATCACGTGGTTTTTGTCACTGGTTCTGTTTATGTGATGGATTACATTTATTGATTTGCGTATGTTGAACCAGCCTTGCATCCCAGGGATGAAGCTGACTTGATCGTGGTCGATAAGCTTTTTGATGTGCTGCTGGATTTGGTTTGAGAATCATACTGTAACCATTTATTTAACATATTTGTTTCTCATTCACATTTGCCTCCTCAACACTCAGCCCAGTGCCAATGTGTGCTTACTAAATTAACCATTATTAAACCATTTTCAAGTTTTAAAAAAAGAACCAAAATACTTGTAAGAAAATAAACTATAATAGCTGAAAACATTTATTCCTTCAAAATAGCAAATAGCAAAATATTACTGATTTATACTGATTTCTGGTTATATATAACACACTACCCCGGGAATTTGGTAGGATAGTACATTCTTCAGATCCCCATCCAAAGGGTTTTTTTGGTGTGTACATTTATAAAACGAATTGGAGATTTCTTCATTATGGCTTCTTCTATAGAATTATCTATTAATTTAGCCAAAATGAATTACTATGAGGTGTTATAGCAGAGATATTTTAAAAATGGATTCTGAAGCCAGACTGTCTGGGTTTGCATCCTGGCTCTATCCACTACTAGCTATGAGATCTGGAACAAGTACCTTAATCTCTCTGTGTCTTAGTTAACTCTTCTGAAATCGTATTGATAATAATACTTCCATCAAAAGCCACAGGGTTATTGTAAAAGTTTAATGAGTTCATATATGCCAAGCACTCACAATAGTATTATAGCCTGGGGTAGCATATTATATTTATATGAAATATACAATATTATCTATATACCTTTATAGATATAAGCTTTTAAATATAGTAATTAATGTTTAAAATGCATGTGTCTGTTCTATTTATGATATAATTTGTACACATAAAAAATCTATGTACAAATTTCTAGTAACAAATCCTTTTCTTACAACAAAATTTCATTTAGGGAAATATGTGCTAAGTATATGTAAATTGGTTTCTCTAATATTTCTGAGAAATGGTATAGAATCTGGTGTGTATATGTGTATGTGTGCATGTATGCATGTGTGGGCACATGTACTTTTAAGCAGACTACTGCTGAATCTTTTTCACTTTATAATTTGAGAAGTTACATATATTTTAAAAGTTTCTGGATATGCTGTGTCAAAACTACAAATTTAGCTCTGTATTTCATACTTGCTTTATCTACACTATAATATTCAACAACACTAATTGTTGCTCCATGATGCACTGCCCTATTATCTCAGTCCACATTAATTCCTCCTTTTAGGTCTGAGAAAACTGTTTCTCTACTATAGCCAGTTGAACAAGTGTCTTTCTTCCCCACTAGACTGTCAACTCCTTGAGGTCTGATATCTTACTGATTTTAGCATAGTGTCACATCAGACATGGCTCATTGGCTCCTCGATAAATGTTTATTGAACTAAAGTAAAAATTAACTCACAAAATGATGACTGTGAGGAATGCTAATACATTAAAGATTTAATTCTGTTCATGTTACTGAAATATTTTAGAAACATTTATGAAAAGAAAGGACATTCTGAGATTTATCAGTGTCTCCAAAAATTACATTAATTAGTACATTCCATTCTAGTCATATATTAATATTCAGATATAAAATCTGGCATAAGTCCTCAAAACTTCTCTTTTCAAGATATATGTGTGGAAATACAAAAACACAAATCTTCTAGTTAAAAGAAGTTAAAACCTTATCTTCTAGTTAAAAGAAGAGGTATGTTTTAACTAGAGGATGTATATTTTATACATCTGCACTCATATATACACATGCTTATCTACAAGTTTCTAAGAGTAAAGTCTTCCCTTAGTAAAGGCATAATTCAATATTGAAAATTTAGGTATAATTCAATATTGAAAATTAGAAACATATACTTTAAAAGTAAAAGTAAATATATACCTTTAAATTATATATTTATATCTTTATCTTTATAGCACGTATATTTATTTATTTATTTATTTTTATTTTTTAAAATTATACTTTAAATTCTAGGGTACATGTGCACAACACAACGTGCAGGTTTGTTACATATGTATACACGTGCCATGTTGGTTCGCTGCACCCATTAACTCATCATTTACATTAGGTATTTCTCCTAATGCTATCCTTCCCCCTTCCCCCCTCCCCCCTACCCTACGACAGGCCCCAGTGTGTGATGCTCCCCACCCTGTGTCCAAGTGTTCTAATTGTTCAATTCCCACTTATAAGTGAGAACACGCAGTGTTTGGTTTTCTCTTCTTAAAGCACATATATTTATACCTATATCTTTATAGCACATATTTAAGAGCAGTAAATCTTACGAATTTTCAGAGTAATCATATGTCCAAGTCAAATAAAAATCTTCAGAACTATAGTTACAGCCACCAAAAATCCTATATTTCCTCATACACAAAAAATTTAGATACATAAGGAACAATTTTCTCCTGTTGAATAAATTATTTTTCCTGTTTTTTTTACATTAGGTACTTTTTATTACATCAACATAAAACAATGACACTGACAATAGTATTATTTTATCTTGTGCCAGCATTCTGAAAGCGTGACCTTGAAATTTAATAATATTATTCAAAATTAAGACCTACATGTTAAGTAGCAGAATGCTCGTGTATCAGTAATAAAAAAAAAAAAAAACTTGCAAGAGATTTCACTTCAAACACTTGAAACACAAATTTAAAAAAAATAGAAAAATAGAAACTTTAACACGGTGTTCTTTCAAACTACAAGCCAGTCAATCCAGCATTACACAACATTACTATTTTCATTTCAAAGCTTAAGTGTGGCACAAGTTATTTTACAAATATTTTTGATTTATGATAAAAGAAAACCTCATTAAATAAAAAACATTTAACGAGTTTAGGATCCTTAAAATACTTTGTACAGTCTTCAATCTAATTTTATCCCATCTTTTTTCAGTATTTTGAATGTTACTCCAGAATGTATTTTCATTTGGTAAAATCATTTACAACTGGAAGAGCATAATTAAAAACTTTAGCTCCATGTGATGTCTTTTGTTCAAGGCAATGCCTTCAGAATTAAGCATAAGTATTCATATTTTTACTACTAATATTTCAGTCTTCAAAAATTTACCAAAATATGATGAAAAGTCAACGTTAATGGGGTTAGATCTTAGTGTTTTTCTTTTGTGAATTTCTTACAGGCTTAATGAGCAGGAGCTAAGTGTAACGCGTATTTCAAGTTGGGTATAGTGTGGTAAATATACAGCACCCGAGTTTCGCTAGGTGGCGCAAAAAGAATAATGTATCTGTCTTTTTCTCCTTCTGTCTGTTGGAATGCTAACAAATGGAATGACAGAGGACAAAGTACCCAATATGGGTGTTTGTAGAATTCTTCTCCAAACTAGAATGTCTTTAATCTATTTTTACTAGAATATAATTCCTTTATAATAATAAAATAATTTTTAGCACAAAGTAAACTTTAGCACAATGAATAGCTTTCCATTTTTTTCACTGGATATTTTGAACACTGAAACAGAAAGTTTCAGGCTTTTTTAGGGAAGACACTGTAAATAAAGAATTAGAAAAATTGACATTACCTTGCTGAAACCCTACCTAAAAGCATCACCTAATGTATAAGTGAAAATTGCTAGCAAATTACTTCTTATAGCTATAAAATAATAATATGTGAATTTTATAATTTATAACATTTTGGAAGTTCTCATATGAAGATTTTTAAATATCACAGAGTAGAGCTGAAAGGGAATGGCCTCGGAATCGGGAAAATTGGATTTTAGCTCTAGCATAGCAGTGATCTAATTGTGATCTGAGCTGCTGTTTCTTAAACAGTCAACTAAGAGCTGGATTTGATTAGTTTTAACGTCTTTGGAGTTTCAAAAAATCATTCTAGACTTTCTAAGAATGAGTGACTATATTATTCTGCCAACATATAACTTTATTTTATTTAATATTCTTCAGAGAATAAAGTTTAAATATATATTCTGCTTTAATAGAGGTCAAAACAAAGATTAAAATTTGAATAATCTTAGGAGATATTACAACCAACATTAAGTGGAAAATATGATTAAGATCATTAATCCATCTAGCAAAAACTATGTCTAGAGATACATTTGTTCTTCTCTTTATAGATAAGATGATTTTTAGAATTGTTTTAAGATATTTGGACAGATTTTAGATAGATCTGACTTTCAAATCATTATTATTCAATTTGAGTTTTATAAATGCAGTTCATTATCTGCAATACACTCAGAGCTTCCCAACTATTTAGCTACTAATAAGTAATAGGTGTGCTAAAATATCATCCTCTCAGCCCTCCAGGCAACCAGGCAGGTCGGAGGTGGCTGGAGTTTGAGAGCAGTAGCCTTTGGCCAAGAGCAGCCTCACCAGTTGAACCTGGTGTGCCAACCAAATATATCCTTTTGCATGTCATGACATGAGAAAGTTGTACTGCAGCATCTCTGTATTATCTTATTTTTGTCTCTAATAACTTACTTGGGGAGATCTTTGGAAAAATAAAAATGACTCGCTTTCTCCAAAGAAACCTGGAGAATTTCAAGTTTTCAATAATTGCACAATTTTTGGCTGAAATTAATTTCACAAAACAATATAAATACTGATGACTAATAATTCAGAGTATTTTACCACAAGAAAAAATACGTATAGTTTCTGTGTTAAATAAGCTAATTTATCTAAAACCTATTTAATAGTAAGCAAGCAGAGCATTACGTAATGTTATATAGTACGTTCTTGGCTCATCAATTTTAACACTGAATGAAATTGCTACTGATTTTTTAAGTGATCTTTTTTCTCTGTTTTAACACAGAGGACTAAATATAACCTGTAAGAAAAAAGGTATATAACAATTTCAAGTGTTATTAAATTAACTTATGAAGCATCACATGAACATATAATTATCTAAGTTGAATTTTTGTTAGTTTGAAAATATATTTTGTAAGTAACTATAGTATATATACACACACAGACTCATTCTGTATATGTATACATATAGTATTTCTAGATAAATGTCTTTATTGTATTCATAAGATGAAGACTACAAATGTCAATGCTACAAATTATGTAAAGGATATAATGCCTGATATGAGAAATACATGATATGCAATGGCTAGTTTATATTTCATGGATAGTACTAAATTTAGAAACAGTATGTGAATGGAATTTGTTAATCTAAAATCTTCATAAAAAGTCTCAGTTCTTTCAAAACTACAAAAGCTAACCTCAATTCAAAAGGAGTTAAATATTAAACAAACTTCTCCAGAGGAAGAGACTGCAGATAGCTTTGTCAGTGTTATCAGAAAGATTAACATTCTAGTCATAGATTTTTAAGGAAAAAAAATAGTACACCAAGGAGGGACAACGGCTGCCAGGAAGCAAAGGTAAAAATCGACAGATAAAATTCAGTAATAGCAATCAGTGCAAAACTCCCCATAGACTCTCTTATGTCCTGGTTACTGCCTACTGTATTAAGACTGCCTTTCTCATCACTTAATGCTTATTTTCATCACTTTGCTTAAAATATTGATAATCAATTAGGGCTACGTCTGTTTTGCCACAGAATCTGTGTCACAGTCTATCAGACTGTCAGGGCCAATTCAATCCTCATTCAAAGTTAATTTTTTCTTCATAAATCTGCCTTTGGAGGAGTCATTAGGCACAGAACATAGCCGGAGGTGCAATCACCTATTCTCTTTCATTAGTGGCAGGCAGAGAAGGTGAGGGAGATTATTAGAACTTTGGAATGATCACAAAGCAGCGTGCTGCCTGTCAGATCCCCCCAACATTTAATTCATCTAGCCAACTCACCAGCACTCTTTGCCAACAGTTTTAAATGGACATTATTCATGAACATCTGTGACATGCTGAATATTCTGAACTGGAAATGATGAAAAAGCAATGCCCCTTTTGACTTTAAAATTAATTCTATGGTCAAAACAATTAAGTATATAACAAACATGTTTTGTGATGTTATTTTTGGTCATCTAAGATATATTTCAGAGGCAAAACAATTTACTTAAGTTATAACACAAATGTATAAGGTAAAATTAATGCTTAAAAATCAACATTCTCAGTATTGAACAATTTAGAAAATCCTATTTTGCCTACATTAGGAATGACCAGAATTTTCCCCCAAAGAGGTATTTAAAATTCACAATATTTAAATATTTATTTAATGTGAAATCTTGTTAAGCAACATACCACAAAATGAAATAACTCAAAAGGATTTAATATAGGACCAATTAAATAAAAAATATTCTATTTGAAATTTTCATTGCCACCATATTTTTTTAGTGCTACACGTCTTCATTATAAGCAGTGTATTGTGGTAAAGTTAATAGAGAAACAGTCTAATTTTAAAAATAGGCAGAAAAAATGAAAATAAAACTTTCTAAATAACATTTTCATTTTAAAAGCTACCACTAATTATTTTTTTTTTTAAAGAAAATCTGGGTTGTTTCAAATGCTTTGTTCTTTGAGCATGCTACCTTTTATTATTTGGAATAGAAAATTAATGTTAGCTGTTAAGATGGAGATTACAGAGCTTCCTTGTTAGATCTACTTTTTTTGTGGAGATTTATCTTTAAGTTATTTAAACATTTACTCGGAATACCAAGCTCATGACATCAAGATTTTAAATGCTATTATCAAAACCACAATGTTCTAGCAATGTAAAACAATTATTAAAGATTAGCTTCAGGAAATAGCTGTACCAGTATTTCCCAAACTGTTCTACACAATGAGGTGCTAAAAGGGTTTTGTGGTCAAATAAATTTGGAAAATACTTAGTTGGACAAAGTTAAGCTATTTCTTTACTGTACAACTCATCAGAATCTACAATATGCTAATGTGTGTTGTGACTCTCTAAAAGGGAAATAAAATATGGTGACTCTCAAACTTACTTGACTATAGAACCATTTTTTGACACCACCAAAATGGCAACAAAGAGTCTTCCTAACCTTTTCAGGTTAACAATTCCTCTTCTGTCCACACTGGATGTGATATTTTACATCGTATTAATTCAAAAATGTTGGTTAAGCACATACTATATATATACTGTACCAGGCACTGTGGTAGGTAATACAGTTACAAGATCGAATGAAACATGTTCTCAATATGTTCATAGTGTGGTACAGAAAAGAGTTTATTTATCTGCACTTTTTCTTTCCACTGTGAGTCCTTTGAGAATGAAGGGGGTATCTTATTCATATCTGTATTTCCCTATTGCCTAGCAACAGGTAAGCAGTAGAATTTCAAGAAATACTTGCTAAATATAAGCAGAATTTTCTTTCTCTTAGATGGTTCCAATGACTTCACATTAGTCTGGACACTAGTTTCCCCTTTCTTTCCTTTTTCTAAGGTTAGTACCCACCTTAACCAATAATTTATATTAGGTATATTATGTAATAGGTGGCCAGAGAGAAGCTAACTTGTAAAGAAAAACACAAATATAAGGCAAAACTGGCACATCAGCTCCAGTTGAATGCTTGTGGCTGCCTGGAGCTCTTCATTGACAAAGATTCTGCTGTCTTTCTGAGCTCTGGGGAAACAGTATCACAAGTTAAAGATGACTGCCATCCCTGCTTTGAAAGTTTTTCCATTTTGAAAAGATAAATGATACAAAAAAGTTTAAATAACAATAGCTACTACCACGGTCACTGCTATTGCTACTACACCTACTGCCACCACCATCACCATTACCACTACTATCACAAGTGCAAGAAACAGAAATTCCCTGGTTATTTTAAACAAAAGTGGATTAAACACCAGAAATTGGATGGATAATAAAATTGTTAGAAGCACTGAAGATATCAGCTCTGGGCTGGGCCTCTAATAATGATGCCTTAATCAACACTGCGGAACTGGCTTGCTAGGGTGCTGCTCCCTCTACCTCTCAGGGTGGTGAGAAATCAGGGGGCTGCTATTTGAACTGAAAAGTTCAAGAATAACCTGCTACAGCTGCAAATCAAGAAGCTACTAGTGCACCTGGCTTTCAACCTGCATAAAGCTGGTGGCTAGATGTTTGGCACACTGCTAGAGAAATACCTCAGGTCTCCATAGCTGTGCTCGCTAGTAGCAACAGCTGAAGCAGCAGGAAGATAGCCTACCACACCACTTCCATTTTCAAAATTTCATGTGGAAAAAAACTGCATGTGAATACATCTAACTGGTGGGACCTAACTCATATCCAGAATTTTAGATGCAAAGGATTACCAAACACATAGATTTTTGCTTTCTAGCCTTTGCCATACAGGAAGGCAGACTAGGTTATAATAAACATTATGTGCCAATTCACAGTTCACTAAAATCAGCATTTATTATATACCCTTTATATGTGCCAGGCATCTTTCTAAATGTTTTACATGTATTAACTGATTCAATGAACGATTTAATATGGTTCTCTATGGTTTTTCATACTCATTTTAAAGTTAAGAAAACTGAGGCACAGAGGAGTTTAACAGTTGCTCAGGGTCACAAAACTATTAAGTGATAGGGCCAGAATGCAGAGTCAGGTTGTTTAGCTCCAGAACGGTTCTGCTCTTCACCAGCATTCTGTTTCCTAAGAGTAATGCCCTCATCCCTTTAATAGATTAACAATGAGGATAAAATTATTTTCTATTTAGTTTTTCTTACTGTATTGAACAAACTGATATGCATTATCCCTTAAAATCTGTATAATGTTAGTGGTGTTTCAAAGAAACCAGTAAGCTAAATATGGCTAAAACAATCTGGCTGGAGGTGTATTAAACTTATCTATATGCAATACTGAGAGTAGAGGCTTGACTCCTTTCCTAGAGAGAAGGAGAACAAACAATATTACCATTCTGGTTGGAGGTGGGGGTGGAGGTAAGACTTAAAATATAACGTTCCAAATGGGAGATGATGCTACTACATGCTTTCCTATTTGTGGTTTCATAGACAGAAATATAGCAGTATATCTCAAGAACCAAAAATAGTTGCTACTCTTTGATACAACAATTTCAAATAATGTAAATCAAAGAAACAAATTAAAAATGAAAAAAGTATGCAGGAAGATAGTCACTGAACATTATTTTAATAGAAAAAAGCAATAATACAAATATTCAACAATAAGCAAGTGGTTGATGTTATACTTCCTGGACAAATATTATGTAGTCATTAGAATTATCTTATCTAAAATTCTGTAACAAATTGGAAAGGTGATTCTGATAGAAAACTAGATGCAAAAAAGCAGAATAAAAATAAATTTATGAGATATAAGCATATAAATAAGAAAAACTAAGAAATACACTAGGAAATGCCAGTAAAAAAATTCGTATACACTAAATTTCCATATATAATTTGGTCTCTTTCTGAACTCTCTAGTACATATTACTGATCTAATTGGTGATTTCTGCACCAATTAACAAATACATTAAAAATTTTGGTCAAGCCAAATCAATCTGATTATTATGCCTTAAAGTTTTTTTGGCTATACTTATATAATTACCCTTCTAGATAAACTTTAGGACTATTTTTATGTATTTACCTACACAAACACAAATAAAGCCACACTTACAAATAAGCAATATAATCCTGTTGGGATTTTGAATAACTGTGTTAAAGTAATGCATACATTTGGAGAAAATAGAAATCTTCAGTAAAGTTTGGTAGTTGCTTTCACCTAGGTAGTGACACCTCAGTGTAGCCTCCTTTCCTTTTTTTTTTGGTTGGTTGGCTATCATTTATTATTTCTATGATTCCAAGTTAATAAGCGCTGCATTGTGTAGGAACAGCCTGTTCTACACAGGCAAGAAGTTATTTCCAAGTTATACGTGCCCTACTGAGCCTGTCTCAGGAAAAAGTCTGATTGCAGAGGGAGTCAACCACCATCCTAAGAAAAGCAAACCAACCATGCTAATAAAGTATCTCTTTTATTCACAACTTCCCTAGGGGTTAAGGACAAGTCTAATGAATCTGCTTATCAACTGACTAGTCTCAACCTTTGATAAATCAGATTTTCAGAGTCCATCAAAAAAGCTTAAAGCCACCTAGGCTAACCCCCATTCATTTTCAGCACAATTTTTTTTTTTTAGAACTTTATTTAAACATTGTCTCACTTCTCCAACACTCATTCATTCTTCAGTTCAACCCAGTATGGCTTCTAACTTGATCACTCAACCAAAACTGCTCTTCCACGACTTCTACCTCACTACATTCATTGGATCTTTTTAATTTTTTTTAAAAGGGATATTTCAAACATACTATAAAATTGGATCTTTTTAATTTTTTTAAAAGGGATATTTCAAACATACTATAAATATAAAGAATACGATAATACCATGCAAATTAATAGCTGTTAAAATTTCATCATACTTCTGTTTCATATTCTTGTTATCATCTAGTAATGTTGGACTTTTTGATTTTTGGCAATCTGGTTGATCTCAAATGGCATCTTTTTAAAATATATGCAGTTCTGGAAGAGGCTGTGTATCTCCTTAAAAACTGACCACTAGAGTTACTCTCCCCAGAATTTCTATTATCCTTAGCCCATTTTCCTCTAAGGTTTTTTCTTTCTTACTGATTTGTAGGGTTTAAAAGACTATATATTCCAGATATTAATATTTTTTCAGTTATATACATTGAAACTATGTTCTCCCAGTATGTGTCATATATTTTGACCTTGTTTATTGTACCTTTCATCAAGATGTCTAATTTTATAATACTTTTAAATTGGTATTTTAAAATACTTCGTCTTGTTTAAGAAATCCTTCCCTATTCCTAGATCCCAAATCTATTCTCCTACATTTTCTTCTAAAAGTTTTAAAATCTCACTTTTTAACATCTAAGCCTTTTGAAATTTCCATATGAATAATAAATTATTTTAACACTCTCATTTAGAAAAATCCATCTTTCCCTCACTTATATGTAATAACAAGTCCTCATATATGTGTGGTGCTGTTTTTGGATGTTCTATTCCTTCCTATTGATGACACCATTTTAATTACTATAGTTTATTTTACAGAATCTTATTATCTGGTAGGATAAATCCCCACCGCTCCTCTTTCTTCTCCTTCAAAGTTGTCTTGATTAAACTTGGCAATTTGCTATTCACTATGAATTTTTTTAAATTAAACTTTTATTTATTGAAAAACTGAAACTTCTCCAGACTTAGTTTACATACATCAAATAAAATCAATTTCTGATGAAAACCAAACATATGCATCATCAAAAAAAACTTCTATTCTGAGGGTAGGAATGGATAGGGATGAATAACATTTAATAACGTCTGAACCACACAGCAAAAGCTCAGTTGTTTTCAAAGTTATTTACCTATGAATTTTTCTAAGAAAAATTTACAAAATGACCTATTAACTCTGCTGTTTGCGGTTTATGATGGTAAGGTCTGTCGGCAGGCAAGGAAGTTTTAAAATTCAGGACCAATATCATGCCTAAGCATTTTTCATCCTAATGTGTTTGTACATGATAGTTTCTATTTCTTCTTTTATCCCTTGAAACATATTAACATATTTATTTTGTAGTTTCATTAAGAATATTCTATTATTTCAAATTCTCTGGGTGCCAATTTTTGTTTATATCATTTTTTCTGTTTACATCATTTCACCTTCTCACAACCATTAATCCTGAATTTTATCCATTCTACATCTAACATATCAAATATTTTCACAGTCCACTTATTTTCATCTTTACTACCTCTACCCTAGTACATCAAAATCTTTCACTTTAATTACTGCAATGATCTTACTGGTTTTCCTAAAACTAGTTTTGTGATAACCTCATTACCACTACCATAACATTTACCATCACCATCAAATCTATTCTTCTCAGATAGGTAGATCTCAAAGAATGAATTCTAATCATGCCACAACCTACAATAGTTTTTGATTTAGGATAAAAAGCAAAACCTCAAAATTAACATGGCTTATGAGGGCACGAATCACCTGTTTCTTGCCTATCTTCTTAACAGCTCCATCCAGACCATTCTCAATCATCTTACTCCTTATGAGTCAATCCATACTGATCTTCTTTGTTTTGAAAATGTATCAAGGTTCCAGTATGACTAACTTGTCTCAGCTTGCCTGGGACTTCCCTGATTTCAACACTGAAAGTCTCACATCTTGGGAAAACCCCTTCACTACCAGGCAAGATGGACTTAAACTGTTGAACAGAAGAAAAAGAATGAATATTTAGCCTTGTCTGTTATATGCTCTCATTACTTGATCCTTTTGCTTCATTGCACATATCACAATTATTATTACATTCTTAGTTGAACAAATAACTATCTCCTGTTTGCTTTCTCCACCAGAATGTACATTCCAGGAGGGCAGGCACCCTTGACTGTCTGTCTCCTAGCATCTAACAGAGTTGTTTTCATATAGAAAGTGCTCAATAAATATTTTAAACTACCGATAAAGTTTGTTTTAACTATTTTATATTTTTGTTATTTTGAATGACATTTCCATTGTACTTTATAATAATTATACATACATAAAAACCTATGAATTTGTATATTTTGTATTTTTTAAAAAATTAGGAATTTCATTTATATTGGTTTTGTACATTTAGAGAGTCATAAACTCTCACAATATAAAAAGGATCCTAGAGACCAGCTAGTTGATTTCTCTCATTTTTACAGATGAGAAAATCTGAAACCCAGACAGGTTAAGTGACTTCTTCAAAGTGACACAGCTAATTAGTGGCAGAACCGGTCCAGGAACCAAGACCTATTATCTCTCAGAATAGTAATCTTCTCACATTGCTAATCAGAGATCATAGTTCCTTAGGCTACCAAACTGTTGTAGGGTTCTGACTTAGATTCTGTTTCGCTACTTTACTGTGTCTCAAGGCAAGCCACTGTAAATCTTTTCATGAGCTTTACAACTTTCAACCAAATTTGTTTCCTTATTCATTAAGACTGCCACACTTAACTCTCTAACTGGAGGGCAGAGTTCAGGTTTATTTTGCTTACCTATCCCCAGTACAATGCCTGGTAAATGGCAGATAACATTTGCTGAGGTAATTTGTGACTGAGTGTGTGCTACACCTGTGAGCACACATGCCAAAATGTGACACCACACAGGTTAAGCAATGCAGGTAGTCTTCAAACTTTTTTGCATCATGAGGCTTTTGTGATCTTGCCTATGAGGAGGGTAAAAGGAGGAAGTGGGGGTGATAGAGCTGTGAGGGACAGAGGGAGGAGTGGAGGGAGGAAGAGAATGAATGAAATTATGTGCTTCAGTTAGTGAATAACTTTGACCTATTTCAAAGGACTGTTAATGCAGGAAAAGTTACAGAAAGACTCCTGTTAATATCAAGTGCTGTACTTTGAGTGTGTTGCATTAGCCTCTTTTTTTTTTTTTTGCTAGATTTAAAGTGTCTATTACACGTATGCTCTATATCTCTGAGTTTTTAGAATAAAAAAGTCTATCCTGTGAGGGGATAGGTACTATAGTGTTATGTGTGCAAATCTATAAAGGTGGCACAAAAGTAGGGCACATAAACCTGTTCTACCTAAGTATGAGGCATGTACACATCCAAACAGCAAGTGTAATTGCTTCAAATCTTTAATAAAATAAAAATCATCAATCACATGATTTTAGAGTTTGAAAATAACTTCTATGAACTTTATTGTCATTAGGTTAAGTGATCTGCTTAGATTACTCAACTTGGATCAGCATTACAACTCGGGGCACTCTCTTGATGAACAAAAACAGAACTAATGTTTCTAGTTGCAAATAAATTGTCACCTATGACAATGACGACAATTATTTGCTTCAGTTATCTCCACAAATGGTCACTCTCTATTTGTGGATGCTATGACCATATTTGAGAGTTAGAGCATCAGTTTTGCCATCTGATGGAGAAAAAAAGATGCCGAGGTCACAGCCATAAGTACTACTCAGGAAGAGGCTTGTATCTCACACTAACTTCATGAGAAATCTCTGTGAAAGATGTGTAAAAGATCTACATTTAAAGTATTTCACACATTCCTATATTTATATTGATTATACTTACACTCTAACAATTGCTAAAATTTGGCAGAAATATAATTGACATAATTTAAAATACTTGTAATAACACTCATGTGACTAAATAACAATGTGACTAAAGCTAATTCCATTGGGAGATACTTATAATAAACCATATTTTGAATCTATTCAGGTAAAAGCATGTGAATGGAATTAATTACAATAAACTGGTTGGTGAGATCAGAATTTAAAAGTGAACAGAGGCGCTGAATACTTTTCATGACAGAAAAGTATCACTCAAGGCTTTAATCTCAATTTTTTAACCAAATGAACAGATTAATCTTGGTCACTTCTCTGGGAAGCTACTTTCCCCAAACTTCACCTTGACAGCAACACTACCAAGAATTTTCTAGCACTACAGCAAGTAATTAGTAAGATGAAGTATAAAATTATGTGAAAAATTCTGCTCTGCTCAAGGCTGTAAAATTTTAGGACTTGTTTTACTTAAGTGTTCTTGTCCTGAGGCAGGTGCAGCAATGATTCTTGAGAAAAATTCTGGTATATCCCTTCTTGGCTTACCTTTCTGTGGAGGTAAAGAGCTAGCTATCTAGTAGGGAACCTCATTAGGCTCCTCAATGTCCATAAAAGAATGTCAACTTATTACCTGTTATGTGATCTCTAAAGTTTAAAAACCCACCCCTGAATCAATCATGTAGAGTATCAATCTGCACTTCAGGCTTGTAAGAGTATATAAGACTGAAATGACTCAATGACTAAAAGAGCCTGGCTGGGAGAATGTCCATATAAATAAGTATTATTGTAAAAACAAATATTCTCTCTGTTTCTCCAGAAAGATAGGTTTTAATTAGATTCAAGCAGACCCATGAGAGTGCTATCTCTTTGGAGCATATTTTCTAAACAGACTTTTCTTTACTATGTTGCTTTTAATGGTCATATCCTTGGCTTTTCTTGATGGACAATAAAAGTAAGAGGTGTGTGACACATGTGATTGCATTTCTTGCAATTATGATCTTGAGGATATTATATACTATATCACATAGTGATGATAATGATCACGATGATAAAAAGATAGTAATAACCACAAAAGATAACTTTTGTGTGTTTACCACTTTTTACTTATTAAGAAAATCATATATATGAAGCCTCACGTAATTCCCTTCCAGGAAAAGCTATTCTGCAAAACTTGTAGTTCTCTTTGACAATCATCTTTGGGCTTGGATTGTCAGGAAACCCAAAAAAAGTAAAAGCAGTTTAATAGGCTCTTCCGATATGTGAATTTTGTTTTGTTTTTCTCTTTTCTTGACTAATTACTCTAATGTACATTTTTCCTTTTTTCTGATTTTTTAATAAGTCACGTATCACCATTTTGTTACTTTGCTATAGAATCCTTCAAATAATACATAGGATAAAATAATGTATAGGAATATTATTAACAAATAAATAAGAACAAATGACTAATGAATCTGTATAAAAATTTCGATAGTAATATTCTCCCTATAGGTATGTTCTGATAATCAAATGAATTTAAGTGTTAAACATACAGCACCCTGGCATACAGTGTGCAATCAGCTAATTTAAGTTCCTCTACCCAATCATTCAGATGCACTATAAAATTTGCAAATGACCTAATCGCTCATGTATTTATGTCTCATCTTTTCTTCCATAGTGAAAACCGTTTTTCAGAAAATTGTAATGGCTTTTCCCACTTTACTATATTGCCTCCTTAGAGAAATCTCAGTGTGATTTCTTCCACAGAGGTAGGAAACTTCTGATTTCTACGTAAAAGCTACAGGAGAGAAAAGGAAGAAAAAAGGGAAACAATTTGCATGTGAAGCAGAGATTTCTCTAACATAAATAAAATGCTGTCAGAAAAGCAGATTGATGATAGCATTAAGGTATCTTTAGGAGTTGGAAGAGGATTATACCTATGTTGATATTATATGTAAAAGTTTTGATAAACTAGAGGTCTCAGATGTCTATTCCAACTGCACTGGTAATAACAGCATAAAGTTCCGTGTTGCGAATTCTAAAGTTACATCTACTCAGCAGGAAAAAGTACACTGTTCAACTAGTGATATGTTATAGATGCAGCCTACCTAAAAGAGTGAGGACCAATGCTTCATATTTACCATTCCTGCTCTATATAAAATAAGACAATAGTAACAATGATGATAATATTCAGTTGCAGTTATTATAGTCAGTGAAAATTACAAGAAATATATATGAATTCAAAGAGAAGTGATGCAATTCTTCTGTTTTACTAATATGTATTATCATTCACCTTAAAAAAAATCTTCTGATACGTTCTAAAGTGTTATTCCTATGCAGAAAATACTAATTGGCTTTAAAGGTAAGATCTGAGAATTACTTCCAACAATATTTACTTCCTTAAAACTGTTACTATGAAGAAAAAAGAGCAGTACAATATTATCGGTTATCTTTTCTTTGGAATATACCAACCCAAACTTATGCTTAAAACAACCACAATTACTAAGTTTGCTTATAAATATGCATTTGGGCAGAGGCTGGCCAGGGAAGCTTGCCTCTGTGCCATCTAGCATCAACTGGGGCAATACAAAGGCTGAGGCTGACTTGAAGGCTGGGGACTAGATTCCTCTGAAGCCTTGCTCATTGATGTGCGGGATGGTTGCTGTTGGCTGTCAGTTAGGGATTCAGTGGAGCTGTCAGCTAAAACACTTATACGTGGTTTCTCCATGAGGCTGTTTGGCTTCCTCATAGCGTAGAGGCTAGATTCCAGGAGCAAGTGGCCCAAGAGACAAGAAGTGGAAGCTGCCAGTTTCTTAAGGCCTGGACCTAGAAACCGGTACAGATCATTTTACTGTATTCTAATGGTCAAGTAGTCACAAAACCAGATTCAAAGGAAGGGGACAGAGATCCAGTCCTCAGTGGCAGAAGTGTCAAAGAATTTTAGGGACATATTTTCAAACTGACACAAATTGAAATTACCAAAAATGATCGAGAAAGGCACAAAGAAAGATAGCAAAAGAGAAAGACCAAAAAAAGGACTCTAAAAAGTAAATAAAGGAAATCGATTTATATAAAATATCAATATGGTGGTAATTCAAGATATAAAATGACAAAGAAAGCATTACATTTGAGAGTACAAATACAATAGGTATCAAGTATGTGTTATACCCTCTGATCTTCAGAATAAAATATGTAGCCACATATTCTGAACACTTAGAATACAACACACAAAAAGATAAGTCTAGATATTATCACAGCTGAAATTCCATGAAACTTTAAAATAAAGGGCTAATAAAATAAAGCAAAAACAACCTAGGAATAATCAATGCAAATCTGTTCAAATTACATATCTTAAAGGGAAATACTGCTATTAATAAGTACTTCCGTGAGCCAATTATAACAATAATTTATTTTAATATAACATAAAATATTAGTCTTGCCAGGCTCATCATCTTATCCCAGAAGGAAACATGTAAAATTATTATATCTGTCTGAAATTAACAACCAATAGTTTTTGTTCTATAGTAAATTCTTGTTCAATTGACTCACATAGCACTATTAATTAACAAGAATTATTTAAAAACTGAAAGTCAGTATTTACTGAATTATTCTATATTATTCTAGGTGCTTACCATATATTGACTTAATTAATGTTCAATATTAACACCCTGCTTTTACCACTGAGGAAACTGAAGCACAGAGAACTTGCATAATTAAGTCACTCAGTAGCAAATAATGGAGCCAAAGCTAATCCAGGCAGTCTGACTCCAGAGCCCTAAACAAAACCTATTACATTCTGTAAAAGGCAAACAGTAACAGCACAAATGACTGCAAAAGTATTCTTCACATTCTATAAAAAACAATAGTTTTCAAATGCAAAGTAGAATCTTTAAAGCTGGATCACTTCCTCACAAAAAAAAAAAAAAAAGGCTATATAACAGAAGGAAACAAAATTAATGCCTGACAATTTCTCAAACCCCATCCTTCTGGATACAAGTAGATCATATAGGTATAAATCAAAAGAAAAGGGAGAGAGTTGTATTTCCTGCTTTCCTATCTCACACCACTTCCAAGCAAAAATGACGAGAAACATTCACCACTTGCCCTGGCACATACACAGGAACTATGGAGGATACTTTTAACTAACAATGAAATCATGAAGGACACCAAAAGATTGTGGGAGTTTTAGAAGATCCATTTGTAGTCCTCGAAGCGTTAAACCTGAACAAACTCTCATTTAATTTCATCTAATAAAGATCAAAGTTAATAACACTTACAGAAGGATTTGCTTACAAGAAAATGACAAACACTTTATATATATAACTTTTTTTGTTGAAAACAATCAAATTCGAGAAAGCCTAAATTTAAAAGATTGTTTTTTCTTCTTGAAAATCAGAAAGAAATTAAATGTAAGAATTAATTGCAAGAGTGTTTCTATGTAATTAACCTTCCAGGTTAATAATGGATAATTACCAAACTTATTTTTTTTTTTCTAAGAAACACAGTCTTGTCACCCAGGTTGGAATGCAGTGGCATGACCATAGCTCATTGCAATCTCCAGCTCCTGGGCTTACGTGATCATCTCGCCTAAGCCTCCTGAATAGCTGGGAATACAGGCACGTGCCACCAGGCCTGGCTTTAAAAAAATAATAATTTAATTCTAAGTTCTGGAATACAGGTGCAGGATGTGCAGGTTTGTTACATAGGTAACAGTGGGTTTGCTGCACCTATCAACCCATAACCTAGGTATTAAGCCCCACATGCATTAGTTATTAATCCTGAGGTTCTCCCTCTCCCTGCCCCGTGACAGGCCCCAGTGTGTGTTGTTCCCCTCCCTGTGTCTGTGTGTTCTCATCGTTCAGCTCTCACTTATTAGTGAAAGCATATGATGTTTGGTTTTCTGTTCCTGTGTTAGTCTGCTGAGGATAATGGCTTCCAGCTCCATCCATGTCCCTGCAAAGGGCATGATCTCATTCCTTTTTATGACTGCATAGTATTCCATGGTGTATATGTACCGCATTTTCTTTATCCAGTCTATCATTGATGGGCATTTGAGTTGATTCCATGTCTTTGCTATAGTGAATAGTGCTGCAATGAACATAAATGTGTATGTATCTTTATAACAGAATAATTTATATTCCTTTGGGTATATACCCAGTGTATACCCAGTAATTCCTTTGGGTATAATCCCAGTAATGGAATTGTTGGGTCAAATGTTATTTCTGGATCTAAGTCTTTGAGGAATCTCCACACTGACTTCCGCAATGGTTGAACTAATTTACATTCCCACCAACAGCGTAAAAGTGTTCCTATTTCTCCACAACCACACCAGCACCTGTTGTTTCTTGACATTTTAATAACTTCCATTCTGCCTGGCATGAGATGGTATCTCACTGTGGTTTTGATTTGCATTTCTCTAATGATCAGTGATGTTGAGGTTTTTTTTCATGTTTTTTGGCCACATAAATGTCTTCTTTTGAGAAGTGTCTGTTCATGTCCTTTGCCCACTTTTTAATGGCTTTTTTTTCTTGTAATTTTGTTTATGTTCCTTGTAGATTCTGGATATTAGAGTTCTGTCAGATTGATAGATTGCAAAAATTTTCTCCCATTCTATAGGTTGTCTGCTGACTCTGATGATAGTTTCTTTTGCTGTGCAGAAGCTCTTTAGTTTAATTAGATCCCATTTGTCAATTTTTGCTTTTGTTGCAATTGTTTTTAACATTTTCATAATAAAATCTTTGCCCATGCCTATGTCTTGAATGGTATTGCCTAGATTCTCTTCTAGGGTTTTTATAATTTGAGTTTTACATTTAAGTCTTCAATCCGCCGGGCGCGGTGGCTCAAGCCTGTAATCCCAGCACTTTGGGAGGCCGAGACGGGCGGATCACGAGGTCAGGAGATCGAGACCATCCTGGCTAACACGGTGAAACCCCGTCTCTACTAAAAATACAAAAAACCAGCCGGGCGAGGTGGCGGGCGCCTGTAGTCCCAGCTACTCCGGAGGCTGAGGCAGGAGAATGGTGTAAACCCGGGAGGCGGAGCTTGCAGTGAGTTGAGATCCGGCCACTGCACTCCAGCCTGGGAGACAGAGCCAGACTCCATCTCAAAAAAAAAAAAAAAAAAAAAAAAAGTCTTCAATCCATCTTGAGTTAATTTTTGTATAAGGTGTAAGGAAGGGGTTCAGTTTCAATTTTCTGCACATGGCTAGCCAGTTTTCCCAGCACCATTATTAAATAAGAAGTCCTTTCCCCATTGCTTGTTTTTTGTCAGGTGTGTTGAAGATCAGATGGTTGCAGATGTGGTCTTATTTCTGAGATCTCTATACTATTCCATTGGCCTATGTGTCTGTATTTGTACCAGTACCATGCTGTTTTGACTACTGTAGCCTTGTAGTATAGTTTGAACTCAGGCAGCGTGATTCCTCCAGCTTTGTTCTTTTTGCTTAGGATAGTCTTGGCAGTGCAGGCTCTTTTTTGGTTCCACATGAATTTTAAAGTAGTTTTTTTCTAATTCTGTGAAGAATGTCAATGGTAGTTCAATGGGAATACCACTGAATCTATAAATTACTTTGGGCAGTATGGCCATTTTCACAATATTGATTCTTCCTATCCATGAGCATGGTATAGAGCAAACAAACCCCAAAGCTAGGAGGAGACAAGAAATAAACAAGATCAGAGGAAAATTTTTTAAAGTTTTTGTAGAGATGGGGTTTTCCTTGGTTGTCCAGACTGGTCTTGAACTCCTGGCTTCAAGCAATCCTTCGGCCTCTGCCTCTCCATGACAGGGTTAAAAGCATGAGCCACTGCCCTCAGGCTGATTACTAAATTTTTATCTTAACCCTTTAAGAAAATGATTTATGGTAGTGAAGTATTTACCATATATTGACTTACTTAATGTTAATGAGAGAGGTGAATGACCCTCTATGCTCATTAACATAAACCATAACATAAACAAATGTAAAAGAACACTTAATATGTATAGAAAATATATAGGTCTAACACAGTCTGATGGAAGATAGCAATTCCCAAAAGAAGGTGACACTTGAAGTGAGTCTTAAAGAATAGGCAAAATTGAGCCAAGAAAAGGAATCAAACTCTTCTCTTAAATAATCATTTAAACCATTTTTGTGATTGTAGTGGAGTCCATCACAGTTACACCAAACAATACCAAGAATTATCAGATAAGAATCAAATACATTCGAATCACATATATTAGGGTTCTTATCCTTCTTCCTCTGTTTTTCTCCTTCTCTCTCATTTCTTTTCACCAAACATCTAAAGTGTTTTATGAGTTACTACTCTTAAGCACTGAAGATAGAAAAATAAAAAAAGAAAAAAACAAATCCCGTTCTAATGTCTTTAGGTGAATTGGAAATTAAGTATTTTTTCTTATAAACATGAAAGAGATTTTCTTTAGGTATCATCTTTAACTATCTTTAGGATAAAAATGGCAGATAACGAAGATTTCAATGGCTTACAACTGAAAGCAGAAAGAACACTGATAATTTTCTGTATCTTAAATATATATCCTGAAACTCTGTTGAATGAGAAAAAGGTAAGTAGGTTGGGAAGAGCTACGTTCAGTTATTCACAAATATTTATTAATTGTAATTAAATGACTCATATCCAGGAAATACCAATAGTTCCTTCAAGTCAATAAGAAAAAACAAACAAACAAACAGTAAAATGGCCTAAACACTCAAGTAGATACTTCATAAAATAAAAAATCCAAATGGCTAATAAACATGAAAAGCTGGTAAACCATTTTGGTAACTGGAGATATATAAATTAAAATGCTGCCAGGTGTGGTGGTGTGCGCCTGTAATCCCAGTGTCTCTGGAGGCTGAGGTGGGAGGACTGCTTGAGCTCAGCAGTTCAAGGCTGCAATGAACTATGATGGCACCACTGCACTCCAGCCTGGGTGACATTGTGAGACTTTGTCTTGGAAAAAAAAAAAAAAAGAAAGTAAAATGATTTAAATTTGGCTAACATAACAAAGTCTAGAAATATTAAGTATTGGTGAGAAAGCAGAGCAACGGGAACTCTTACATGCTATTGGTGAAAAAAATTAATTCGGATATCCACTTTGGATATAAAATTATACATACTCTACAACACAGCAATCCCACTTTTAGGTATGGAGTATACAGAAGATCGATCTGTGCCAGGACATAAACATTTTCAAGAATGTTCAAAGCAGCCTTACTCATATTAGCATCAAACTGACAACAACTCAAAAGCCCATCAACAGCGGAGAGGTTAAAAAAAGTTTGTAATACGTTCATAAAATGAAATATTATACAGCACAAAATGAACATGCTGCAGCTACATGCACATAGATGAATCTTAAGAACAACACTTAGAAAAAGAACACCCAAAGAATACATATTGTATGATTCCCATTCAAAACAGGCAAAACTTAACTGTAGTATTTAGCAATACACAGTGAAACTACAAAGAAAAGCAAGAAAGGGCTCAGCATAATAAAAGAGAAGGTGATAGTTCTAACAGGAACTGTTGGAAGGTGGGGGCTTCTGAGGTGCTGGCAAAGTTGTTTGTTGATCTGGATGGTGTAACACCAAGTACTGATTTACAATAATTGCTTTATAAAATTATATATCCTATTATAATATTGCTTTATAATAATTTGGTGAACTATATATTTACCTATTTTATGAGTTATAGTTCATTACAAAGCATCAGAAAAAAATCCTAAGGGCAATTATAAATGCTGAATAGCTGAAATTACAAAAGAGTTGAAAGATTTTTTTTACAAAGATAGATGATAGAGATACCTAGATAGCTAGACACTTTTTGAGCACCTTCTATATGCTAGGGACTATGCTAGGTGTTGAAGACATGGTATAGAAAAGAGACATGGTCTGACCATAAAAGTCTTATTTGCTTTTGTACCATAAAAGTCTTGAGAAACATCAATCATGAAAATCATTTTAAATCAAAAAGTTTGTTGATTACTATGAAAGTTAAGTTTGTGATGCTTTGAGAGAAGCTGTTTATCATCTAGTGTTAGGCGTCAGGCATGTTTCACTGAGATATAAAGTTTAAGCTGAAACTTTAATAATAAGCCTAAATTAATCTGGGAGAGAGGGAAGAGGTAAGTATTTCAGGCAGATGAAAAAACAGGTACAAACCAAGGAACTAAAAAAGCAAGCCAATGGGTTAGAATGGTCCAGGATGAGACTGGAGAAGTAGACACGAGCAAACCATGGAAGCTTATAGCTATATTAAGAATTCTAGTAGGTACCAACAAATTGCTGAATGAATAAACAAATGAACAAAGAAAATTGCTCGCTTTTTTAAAAAAAAAGTAACTTTATTACAATTCTGTTAAGAATCCATTTCACTGTGATTTTGTTTAAATATATGAGATTATGACTGTAAAACTTTCCTATATCCTTTCACAAATGTTTCCTAGAATTGTGCTCTAAATGCTATCACTTATATCAAATGACAATTGAACAGATAAATCATTCTCTTTTACTAAAAAAAAAGAATTCTGAAATTGTATCCTATGGGCAGATGGAAGCCATTGAAGGGTTCAGTGCAGGAGATTAATAGGATGCGATTTACAGATTTTCATTTGCCCTCTTTTATTCTTATAAGGTTTTTTTTTTTTCTAATTTTTGCTTTCATCGACTCATTCACAGCACAACTCACCATTAACCTTCTGACCCCAACAAAGTTATCATCCTAAAGCACAGTTCACATCACAACAATCTTTGGTGATAACAGGCAATAGCTCTCAAGAGACTATAAGTTTAATGAGCACCTACCATGTGCCAGTCAGTCTTCTAGGATGGGGGACATGTTACTGAACAAACAGGCAAAATTCCTGCTTTTATGGAGCTGACTTTCTAGTAGGAAAGCCTGATGCTAACCCACTAATCAGACATAAAATACAATGTTAGGGAGTGGTGAACGTGATAAAGAAAAGTAAAGCAAATAAAGAAAATAAATAGATTTAATAAAATCAAGCAACAACAAATATAACAAAACATTATGTCCCTCTCCATTCAACTGCTCCTCTAACAAGTTTTGTGTATACCTACATTTGTGAGTTGCTGGACTCTTTATATCCCTCTAGTTGCTCTCACCTTGCATTTGGTGAATCCAAATGCAGCACTTTTTTAACTTTTAAGTTTAGGGTACATGTGTAGGTTTGTTACATCGGCAAACTTGTGTCCTGGGTGTTTATTGTATAGATTATTTCATCACCCAGGTATTATTAAGCCTAGTATCCATTAGTTATTGTTCCTGATCCTATCCCTCCTCTCACCCTCCACCTTCCAATAGGCCCCAGGGTGTGCTGTTGTTCCCCTCTACGTGTCTGTGTGTTCTCATCATTTAGCGCCCTCTTATTTTATTTATTATTATTATTATTATTACTATTATTATTGAGACGGAGTCTTGCTTTGTTGCCCAGGCTGGAGTGCAGTAGCATGATCTTGGCTCACTGCAATCTCTGTCTCCTGGGTTCACGTAATTCTCCTGCCTCAGCCTCCCAAGTAGCTGGGATTACAAGCATGAGCCACCACGTCCAGCTAATTTTTATATTTTTAGTAGAGACGGGGTCTCACCGTGTTGGCCAGGTTGGTCTTGAACTCCTGGCCTCAAGTGATCCCCCTGCCTCAGTCTCCCAAAGTGTTGGGATTACAGGCATGAGCCACCACACCTTGCCTAGCTCCCACTTATAAGTGAAAACATGCAATATTTGGTTTTCTGTTCCTGTGTTAGTTTGCTAAGGATAATGGCCTCCAGGTGCAGCCATGCCCCTGCATAAGCCATATTTTTTACTAAGTCATCAGTGTTTTTTCAAAGAAGCTAAGAGGTCTTAATTCACTCTAAATGATTACTGGAGATAAAATGTAAACAAAATCTCTAATTTGCTCATTTTTTTTTCTGCGATGCCTGTTTGTCTTTCCTTATTCCTTAGCTATAATGTGAGGTTTTAGTAATGTTCATAAGTTAGTGTTTTTCAAGATAGCAAATTATCAGACTATGTCTGCATTACCATTTCTGTTATCTGGCTAGATGGCCTGTTACCTTTATCAGGAGGCTCAATATGCCAGTGTTGACTAAATTTAGCAGTAATAAATCACGCTTATGTTTACTCTTTGACTTCTAAGTACGACTGCTCTATTTTCCACGTCTCTGGTGACTAAAACGCTCTAAAAACGATAGTTAAATACATCAGTTAGAAGGTTGAGAAAATAAGTTTTAATAATGGCTCAATGAACCAGATGATGAAGGTGTATCTACAGCCAATCCCAGTATGGGGAAGAGTGTCTGGTGGAATGCCTATTTGGAAAAAGCTCCTTAGGATACTCTGTATCATTCCCTGACCAACCCCAGCCTCTGTTACACAATCTCCTCATTTCACAGATAAGAAAGCTAAGACCCGGAGAGATTATCTAACTTGTAAAAATCATACAAGCCATGAAAGGCAAAGCCAGGATTAGAATTCAGAACAGCTATCTCTTGTCTGTCTGGGTTCTTTCCATTAATCCTTGTATTTCTCAGACTGGGTCCCCACGAATTCTGTGATCTGGTGTAAGTAAGACTGGAAGATGCTGTGTTAAACAAAGTAGAAAAGAATTACTTTAGAATTTCTTAAAATCTAAAATATGCAAATACAAGTTTAGATTCTATAAAAGAAGTACTCATGATTTTCAAATGCACTTCTTGACGAGGTGTTTTTATGTTTGCTATTTAAAAAAAAAAGAACTCTTATTAATGAAGCAACACAGAAAATGGTGGTTTAGAACTTAAATCTGTCTCCTTTATTTTCAATTTATTTTGACTTCATTAAACCAAGCAAGAATCCCAGGATGCACCGTTTACATATTACAAAGAATCACTGAATTTATTTTATTAATCTACCAAATAACATAAGTTGTGAGGCAAATCTTAATTTTTATTTAGTGGTAGGTTCTATGAGTCTATTAGCCGAATGTGGTCTTTTGATCACTTAGGAATTCTTGTCATTGGATGTAGATTTCTACTCATATAAAAATAAGCAATGTGTGTTTAAATTAGTTATAAAATAAAATTAATCACTAAGATTAATTTTTTAAAAGGCAAATTAATGATGTTTTTAATGGATTTTACTGAGTCTTTAAAGACATCCACGTTCCTCAACTTAGTCATATTTTAGTCTCATTTTAAGACGAAGGCATTTGGAGTCTGTGTTTCTGGCAAATATGTTTAAATTTTAATTCTTACTTTGACAACACGACTATTTGGTTTCAATTGCTTTAAAACAAACTGTAAGGATCAATAACAAAGAGGACAAAGTAGTTTTGCGTCTGTGATAAAAATAGGTCCTAAAATGCTACTGGTTATGCAGGGTCTGTTGTGAAGAGGTCAGCTCAAGGTCCCAGGTAAACATCTTGTCTGTGTCCTGAAGCCTTGTTTTCTGCATGCCTTATACTCTCAGTAGGGTCCTCCTACTCGGGTCTAAACACCGGGCCACTGCACCCTATCGATCTTCTTTAAATCTCCAGAATAATAAATTTCAAGGCAACACAGCAGAAGCCGACTAAAGCCCTTTAATTACATCACTGCTGAAAGGAAATCATTGATCAATGGCATTATGGGAAAATAAACTGCCCCCCAAACCAGATCAAAGTCAATAAAATAGCTGACTAGCTGCCCCATTTGGGACTTCCGCTAGATTAGTGCTCATGGACAAGCAAAAGAGACGATTCTAATGCATGCTGTTTACTATCTTTTTGAAGCTCTCCCTGGCAGGTGTCACGCTCTGAGCATGGTTTTTGATTACTCTAATTAAATATAATATTATCAACAGATCTTTGTATTGATCCTTAAAATCTCCCCTTCTAAATGAAAAATTAAAAGCCTAGAGAGAGGGCTTCACAGGGTACCAGGTTATTTTAATGACTTTGGTACTGTATCAATTTTCTTAATGTATTATTCTAATATTTATCAACCTCAAGGTACCAATTAGCTTAAGAATTTTAAATAACATGCAAAGTGAACAATTTTAAAACTTGCTCTTGCAGAGATTAGATAAATTCTTTTCAATTTACATGAAGTTACACTCCTAATTTTTCTACTAAATGTGGCCAACTGTGCTGGTTACTACTCATTATTGATGGTTTATTTAAATACATTGCCCAATACATATAATACAATGTGGCAAAGAATTCTTTTTTCTCAAGTAGTTCAAAAAATTGTGAAAACATTTTAAGAAAATAATTTTATAATAAGCTTATAAACAATAATAGCAATATTCATAGTTTTCAAATAGGCAATAATATTTCAATGCTTGAAATCCTATTAATTACTTGCAGATTTCAAAATGTCTTCTTCTATTTGGTTAGGGATAACAATCTGCAAACAAATTTGAAAGCCTCAAATCTCTCTTCAAAAAGAATGTACAAATTTATAAAATGAAATATTTATAAGCTTATTGACACAAATTTTCATATAAAATTCCAGAATCATGTTAATTAGAAAATGTAATGTTATCTTTAAAGTAAACTTTGAGAATTTCAAGAATAATGTAAATTTAAGAGTGTACAAGGAGAAACCTAAAATACCAGATACAATGATTCATTTATGGGTATTACTTTAGCTACTGGACCTAGCAAAAGCTTACAGCCATGCCTTCTTCCCATTCTACATTTCTTCCTATTCAGTCCCTATTCCCTCAGGTGGTTCTCATTGCTAATGCCCAAATGGCATCAACCTGTTGTTTAGCTCATCTATGAAAAGGCTAGCCTGCTGGCTAATTTACCAAGGGATTAAAGCCCTGAAACCACTTCAATCTGCTACTTTGTTTCCATGTAAAAGCCTTACCCATGACACCAGTTCCCTCATGTTAAAATAGAAAATCTCTTTAAAAGAAAGAAAAACCCAAAGTAAAAACTGTTTAATAGAGAAACTGCATGCCAAAAACAATATTCTGCACCCTTGAACAGTGCTATAAAATAACATTCTGTTAGTTCTGAAGTACTGCATTATATACTACAAACAATTTCATGTATTAAACGTTCACCAGTTCATAAAATTAACAGAATTCACACAGGCACCAATGCTGGGGGAGAAAGGTGCATGAAGATTAATGTAAAACTGTATGTAGATATAGTTTATCATTGCAGTATAATATTTAATTAAAATTCACATTTGTGTGCATTTTGTTGAATGACAAAACATGATAACTGCATTAATTTACACTGCAAAATGGAGGTCCCAACCAACAAGCAACTTTCAGTTTCTGATTTAATAATAATAGAGTCTTAAAGATTAATAATTCTTAAAAAGATGGGCAGGTATATATAGCAATCAATTTTTTATGCAAAAAAATCAGAATAAGCTTTAAGTTCAGACATTTTATACAGAACACATTTATATTTTTTCCATTTTGTCATTTAGAGTATAATAATAATCACAGAGATTTTTTTCCTTTAACGACTTTACTCCTTGAAAACCATTACAGTAGCACCAAATTTTTGCTAAGTGGCCATTAAAACACTGAAGAAAAAGAAAACTTTTTAAGGTAAGTATTCATTACCCAGTTTGAGGGAGGAGAAATGGAACAAACTGAAAAATGTAATGAAATTGTATTCATATACTATTGAAGAACAATGAACTAAAATGCAAGTGCATATTTTTTATATCCTTGCTATACTTCAGTAAATCTTTCTTTCACCATAACTTCAGGATTATCAGATTTAAAGTAGAATTGTATATTAAAGAAGATGAGTTTCTACTTTAATCTCAATTTTCTATTTAAATTTTTCCCAGGAAGCTGAAAACTAATTTCAGTATATTTACTAGACAAGCCATTATTTCACTATATTTCAGTGATGTTTATTTATTATAACCCTGAGAAGTGAGGGAGAAAAAAGCATGATGACAAAACAATTGACCCAATAAAAGCTAAATATCAAGTATTTTATAGCTTGTAGCAGTGACTGAACTAGATCATTCAGAGGGGAAGATAAATATTATTGTTTCTCTCTTCATTTCTTTACTGTCATGACTAGTGTCCCTTGTACCTATTGGTGCCAACAGCACAGATTTGCTGGAATGAAAAACAATGTCAGCAATGGATGTGTCAGTGCCAAAGGCTTAAGAGAAAATGAATGTGCTCTAAGTTAGGATCAGTGTGATATTCAAATTCAAAGTACTTCACGTAAGGACAAGATACTCAAGGTCCCATTTCAATCACAATTTTATTATAGCAACAAATATGAAATTCTGACTGCCAATAAAAATACTAAATTTGATGCACTTCTCTGCAAAATTCATGGCCTTGAAAGATATTCTGCAAGCTGTCATCCCCAAGGACTATAATGGATTTGTCTTTAAAGAAAAATGTTTACAGTATGAATTATCAAATATATTTTATGTATGTTTTCACATTTTAAAGAAATATAAATTATTTATCTCACTTGACATTTATTGACAAAATTCACATTAAGTGGAATTTTGAGAAGCTCCTTAATCAAGTTTTATAATAATGAGTTACATTTTAAGTATTTCTTTTCTATCAAGACTAGTGTGAAATTTCTTTCTTATAGTTTATATAATGAATTGCTATGCTGAATTTTATAAGGTCCAAATTTAGTGATCATTAAAGAAAAGTCTCTTGTTAAATAACTCATAAAATAGGAACACATTATTAATAATCAATGCTAGTAAAAATAACTTCCATTGTAGTTTTTTTTTTTTTTTTTTTTTTTGAGACGGAGTCTCGCTCTGTCGCCCAGGCTGGAGTGCAGTGGCCAGATCTCAGCTCACTGCAAGCTCCACCTCCTGGGTTTACTCCATTCTCCTGCCTCAGCCTCCCGAGTATCTGGGACTACAGGCGCCCGCCACCTCGCCCGGCTAGTTTTTTGTATTTTTTAGTAGAGACGGGGTTTCACCGTGTTCGCCAGGATGGTCTCGATCTCCTGACCTCGTGATCCACCCGTCTCGGCCTCCCAAAGTGCTGGGATTACAGGCTTGAGCCACCGCGCCCGGCCCCGTTGTAGTTTTTAAGCAACAAAGAAAATTTTCTTAATTTTCATTTATTTTAAATAAGTTTAAAAAGGTGTCAATTTGGAAAGCAGAGTGATTTTCCACATTTATGTCCCAGTTGAGGTGTACTTCCTAAAAACAGAACTCCTGAGGCATAAAACTGCTAAATTTTACTTCTGACTAAAATAAAGTTTGAAGGGAACAGACATATTACTGAGCACATCCTTTTTATCCTTACAGAATTCACTTCTAAAATTTTTTTTAATTTGGAGAAAAACTAAGAATAAGCTATACAATGGAGAGTAATTTCTACCAACTCCCATAATTCACCAAAACCAGACTGCTTCAGTGTCTCTAAAAAAGAAAGCAAGAAGTTGAATGCAAAACTTCAACAAACTATTATTACACGCTTTTCCAGTCCATTAAAAGAAAGTAATTTAATCAGTTTATAGTTTCTCAGGAAAATCTCATTCAGAGAAATTTTATTGCCAGCTATCTAAATAGTAAATACCTATTATCCTCTCAAAATGAGTTTTTGCTTGCCAAGGGCAAACCCATTGCTGTTACTGTAGAGCTCTGTCAGAGAAACTAGAAGTTAAAAAGGTTATAAAGATACCATTAATGTCATGGCACTGTCTTATGGGGACTCAAAAATGCTTAGTAATTGAGGGTTTTATTCAAAGTGTATTAGCACCCATATAAACAGCAGAGTTAATATGATGCTTTAGGTTTTATTTTATTACAGCCCAGAAAAATCATCTACAAACAGCTGAATATTGTAAATGTATCTGCTGGACAGCACAACTCATTTTATCATGTGGCTCTAGCTTAAGTCTTTAAAGAAAACATCAATAACATACATACAGCTTAAAGGCAAATCTAGATCTAACCAATGAGAACAACAGAGAAAAGTATAAATGATAACTAATTGGTCCTGACAGCATGCACCTTTGATAGAAGTATGAGTCAGCAAGGGACAAATGTTCTTTAATTCTTATATTCTAACTTAAAGAGAAACTGTTACAAAATAGCTTACACTAAAGTTTATTAATATACAAAATGGTGAATGATTACATTAAGCAACAGATAATGAGGGACATAAAATAATTCTGCCTCTATTAATTTTCTGATTTTGGAGCTTTTGGACTAATTACTAGTTGTTTTAAGTTCAGTAAATATATAATACAACTTTTAAAAGTTATTCATCTGTCAGCTCTAATAGTTATATAAAAAATAACCATTTAAAGAAAAATTTTAAAGATACACTTGCCTTAAATTTTTGAATATTGATGATACTGTGCCTATACTTCCTCTCTTCAGATCATTGCCAGTATAAATATGGACATATAAAGTTTATAAAAAGTAGACTGATGTGGGTCTGAGTTGCCTAAAACGTCCAGCTTTTTTTTTTTTGTTGAGATGGAGTCTCGCTCTGCCGCCCAGGCTGGAGTGCAGTGGCCTGATCTCAGCTCACTGCAAGCTCCGCCTCCCGGGTTTACGCCATTCTCCTGGCTCAGCCTCCCGAGTAGCTGGGACTACAGGCGCCCGCCACGTCGTCCGGCTAGTTTTTTGTATTTTTTAGTAGAGACGGGGTTTCACTGTGTTAGCCAGGATGGTCTCGATCTCCTGACCTCATGATCCGCCCGTCTCGGCCTCCCAAAGTGCTAGGATTACAGGCTTGAGCCACCGCGCCTGGCCTGTCCAGCTTTTAATAGGTCAAATATAAAAAGTAGTATAAAGGGGGGAAAAAACCCTCTCAGTGCTAGTGAGATATTTTCTGACTAGAGAAGAAACTGAATAGTCAAACTTTGAGGGTGGCATATGTCAAATGAATGATGGAAGCACTGAAATAATTAAACTCTAGCTATAATTACTTAAGGTAGATTCCGCTAACCCAAACAAACCTGCCTAGGGAATTCCTTTTGGTTTTCAAAGTTCAGCTCTTGAATCATCTTCTCCATTCGCTTTTCCTAATTTTCCCCACCCCACTCTAAATCCCTTTCCTGTACACCTGTATAAAATTGTACTATAACACTTAGTACACTGAGTGTCTTCAAATGGGAAGTGTGAAATGTTCATTTCCACGTATTTCACACCTACCATGTTACCCACACACAGTAAAGGTTCAGTAAGTTTTCATTAAATTCATAAATTTAAATTAAATTAAAATTAAACCATGATTTTATTCGAACTGAAATTCAAGGTAACTTGTTTCTGTGAACTGGCCAAAGACCTTATCACATAGGTTTCAATAAATCACCATATCTTTATTTATTATATACAATTTTAAAACATAAACATCTTACATATCACTGTTTCTTTACCTGAATGGAAATCTAAAGTGATTCAGAAATGCTTCTGCAATCTATACACTTAGTTGAGTTACTAAAAGCCAGTATTTGCTAATAGGAAAAGGAGTACTGGATGCTGATCTTGAAGTGGCTGTACAAATTACTGCCACTTAAGTTGGGAAATAAAAGAGAATACTCAAAACATGCAATTTCTTAGTCAATTTCTTCTCGTTCTCATGCAATGTGTTTTTTTATCCAGACGTTTCTCCTTCCTATCCCAACCTATAAGTAAATAAATAAATAAACAAAGAAATACATGGTTTAAAGAACTGTTTTCTGATGCTAGCCTGGAAAAACAGATTACACTAGCAGTGGGACTAAGGACAGTCTGTGGGTAGAAATAAGCAAAGGGTTCTCTTCTGATGATATTCTCCTTCCCTGAAAACTCAGTCACAGAAAGAATCATCAGACATCTCTGCCCATTACAGTCATGTGTCTCTTAATGATGGGGATATGTTCTGAGAAATGTGTTGCTAGGCAATTTCATCATGTGACCATCACAGAGTGTACGTCCACAAATCTAGGTGGTATAGCCTACTACACATCTAGCCTATACAGTATAGCCTACTGTTTCTAGGCTACAAACCTGTATAGCATGTTACTGTACCTGAATACTATGGGTAGTTGTAACAAAATGGTTAGTATTTGTGTATCAAAATATATTTAAACATAGAAAAGATACCATTAAAATATGGCATAAATGATTTAAAAATGGACAGCTGCAAAGGACACTTAACATAAATGGAGCTTGCAGGACTGGAAGTTGGTCTGGTTAAGTCAACGAGTGGTTAACTGAATGTGAAGGCCTAGGGCATTATCATACACACTGTAGACTTTATAAACACTATATACTTAGGCAATGTATCTACTGTAACCTTTTTACTTTATAAACTTTTAACTTACTGACTCAGTTTAAAATAATGCACTGTATGGCTATACAAAAATATTTTCTTTCTTTATATCCTTATTCTGTAAGGTTTTATCTATTTAAAAATTTTTTCTTTTTTCTTTACTTGTTAACCTTTTTTGTTAAAAACTACGACACAAACACACATATTAGGTTAGGCCTACACAGTGTCAAGATCATCAATATCACCAGCTTCCACCTCTGTATCCTGTCCCACTGGAAGGTCTTCAGGGTAATAACATGCATGGAGCTGTCATCTCCTATGACAACAATGCCTTCTTCTGGAATACCTCCTGAAGAACCTGCCTGAGGCTATTTTACAGTTAACTGTTTTTTTTTTTATACACACAGAAGGTGCACACTCTAGAATAACAATAAAAATATGGTACAGCAAATACATAAACCAGTAACAGTAATTTATTATCATTATCAAGTATTATATACTGTCTATAATTGTATGTGCTACATTTATATACAACTGGCACTGCAGGAAGTTTGTTTATACTAGCACCACCACAAACACACAATGCACCGAATTACGACATTTTAGGACACTTACGACCTATGATGAAAAGGCCATACGAATTTTTCAGCTCCACTATAACCATATAGGACCGCCATGGTATACATGGTCCGTCATTGACCAAAAAGCATCGTTATGTGGTATGACAGTCATACCACATAACGATGTTTACTCACATTTTGCAGGGGGAGCTAGTCCACAGCTTGGAATGAAAGAAGGCAATGTTACACAATGGGTAAGAACAGACTCTAGAGCAAGATGTATACTAGGGCTTTCTGCAAGGATGAAAATGTGCTAAATTATCTCTGCTGCCCGAATAAGATAGCTACCAAGCAATAATGTTCCTGTCTCCTGTTTCTCTTAATAAATTTAATAGTATTTCACAAAAAAGTGTTATAGGACTCATGTTAAAACACATTGTTAATTCTAATAATTCTTTAGCACATACAGGATAGGATCCAACTGGACCAAAATTATTCTCATAGCCACAGTTGTAAAAGGCTTTCACTTGTTCTTTAGTGAGAAGCAGCAGCAATTGATATCTGAATCTATTACATATAAAATTGCAGAATATAGTATGTAGGTATGCAGAGTACATTATAATCAGTTTTTATTCTAGAGGATGAGCTCAGTCATTCTCCACATAGCTTTCTGACATCTTGAAGAACGTTTCATATTGTCTGCTTTCATTAACAGAATTAGTAAATATTATCTTATTATTATAATCAAGGGTCCCTAGACTGGCAAAAGTAGGACAGCAGTACCTCTTTCAGAATTCTGGCTTAATAAGGCTTATTTCACTCTAAGTGTGCTTCACATTATAAAGTGATCCCTACTTTACATTATATTTACAATTCAATGCCTTTGCCTCCAGTGACCTTTTGTGAAAAATATCTCCAACTACCTAGTTTTGAAATGTCGAAGCTTCATTTGACTCTGATTTGACCCACAAAATACCTTTTTACTGAGTCAGCGTACCACTCTATTATTTTTCTTGCTTCTTTATGGCTTTGGATTAGGTTCTGGGCACATGTAGACTCCATTCCCTGATATCTACCACCCTCCCAGTCCCTGAGATAAACAATTAAGTTTTTGTTTGTCAACAATAAAATCCCTGAGATCTAAGAATTAGCTTCTAGCAATGAATGCTTATTTCCAACTAGCAAAGAATAAATGAGAGCCTAGGGTTTTAAGAGAAAGTGGTCTTAATTCTACCTTTTAATGTTTTTACACATTTGGTATACCATTACTAGCAAGCTGTTTGAATATGGGCAGCCTAGGACAGCTCTTCCTCCTGGCAAGTGGTAGATATTTTCAGTATGGAAACTTTCAACCCCTCATATGTAGAATGCTCTCTTGCTATAAGCTCTGAGATGAGAAAAGACACAAGGCCAGATTTGTGGTAAGAAATGTGGCTCTACTATGCCAGGTTTTTGAATATCAATTATGATTCACTGCAATACTAAACTACCAAAAAGATAGATGAGGAAAGGTTAAAAGGTTAAACTGCTTATAAAATACAAAGAAAAAAATAACCAAAAATTATGGAAGATAGAGCCCCAGGGTGGGGGTTTGGAGAATAAAGAATAGTTCTAGAAGATAAATGCAACAATGACCTTATCATAGTCATTCTCATCACAAAATTATAATATTACTAATTTACTATTTTGTCTCATATCTCATGATTACTCTTTAACTTTTATTGTAGCTATATCTTGAAGCAGATACACAATGTTATTTGCAATTCAAAGATAAAATGTCTTCCATTACATACACACAAAAATAAGTAATTTTGGAGAGTCATTGTAATATATTTAATATTGCATACAAAAGAAAAGGAAGAGGTTGTTTACATTAAGTATTCTTAAAAGTTCAGTGGTCTGCATTTATTCTTTCAAATAACATCAATGTGTGGATACCAAAATTACAATGCACACAAATCCACTCACTGACAAATTTCACTTGTACACAGCATAAATACTGTAATGTATTAAAATCAGAAATAACTATTATCTTTGATGAATCACTAAGAAAGGAACCCATGCCTGATCTTTAATTAACCTCCCTACTTCCCAGTTTCCTTAACTGTACTCCGGGGACAATAATATTACTTTATTTATATTATGATTATTATAAAATAAGAGAAATTCTATGTAGTTAGTATAATCCCTAGTAAATAATAAATGCTCAATAAAATAGTTACTACAAAAAGGAATACATCCTTATTAATACTATCATTACACTTATGCTACTTAGTTTCAATTCCAAATCATGTTTTATTTTAAGATATTTATTACCGTTACATAAAAAGTTATATGTAAACTGCCAGCACATAGATACATGCTGTCCCTCAGTCTTACTTTCTTGATTGTCCAACTTTCCCATTCAGACTAGGCTCTAGCCAGGTCTAAGACCATTAACTATGGTTGCAAGGTAAACCTCGCCTGGGCCAGGCACCAGTTTCCTGGAGTCATTTTTATAGCTGTGAATTCACTACTCCTTCATGGAAGGACTTCTGATAGTATTTTCCTTTTGGCTCTGACCTTTAACCATGAGGCACTTAATTTGGTCTGTACAAACACTCAACAGTCACCTCATGAAAGGAGTTCAAACAAGAGGGAATTCTCTTTGCTTCTGGTCATGGTTCCTGAAATTAACATCCCTTAATTGTTCCTCTAACTTAAGGCACAGCAAGATTGCTACTCAAATCTGTTATCTGAATAAATTTTGTCTAAGCATGTTTGTCAAATGAGATCAAGACATTTTTCCAGGAAGAAACAAAGAAAGGTCTAGAACAATAGTTCTCAGTGGGTGCAGTTATTATCCTTAGGGCACTCATAATTATGTTTTTAGTTGAGGAGAGTGAAAAAGGCAAGTAGCATCAAGTTGGTATAACAAGAATTCTAGATGTCCTGCACTGCTCTGGAAAGAATTATTCCATGTCTCACATGACTTGTGAATGCCTTACCAGATACACATGTAAGTGAAATTTTTTGAGTAATTATTTGAACTTGGAACCTAATTATACGTAAACACAAAAAAAACTGTTTCACATGTCTTAACTCATGCTAAATTTTCCAGAATTCCCCTACTAAGTAAATCAAAAGAATATTATATTTTTCTTCATTCAAAACTTTTTGAGTTGTTTACCACTTCAGAAGATAATTTACTTAGGGCAAAGTCCTACATGGTATATCAGTTGCCATGATACAACACAACTGTATTAATCTGCACTGATCTCTATTACATTTATTCATATGGGTATATATGTACATAGAGATATTTCAAAATGTTAAATACATAGAAAGAGTTGACAATATCTAGCTGAATATTTTGAAATTAGGTTTTATAGCTTTGTCCACAATTGAATATACTATACTCAAAATTTTTTCTTATGAAGCAATCAAACTATTAAGATAACTAACAGTTAAGATACTTTACAAAGAAATAATAATGTTTTACTCTAATATTCACCTGAACACTCTGCTTTTCCTTAGGGTAAAACTATACAAAAATAAGTAACTGATGAAAGAGTGATGTTTATTTTTGATCAGTAGAGAAATCCGTATTGGAAGAATAAAATGTCTGGGTTAATTATAAGAGTGAAGGGGCCACATCATCCTTTGATGGCAACTTTACTCTCAGTACTTTCATTTACGTTTCCCTGACTTTCCCAGTTAGAATAATCTTTTTTTTTTTTTTCCCCCTAAAAACTTTTGTGCTTGCCCAACATTTTTATAATCATTTAACTCTGGCTTACATAATAATTTTATCTGTATCTATTCCTCCAACATGATAGTAAATTTCAAGGGGTAAGGGTCATACTAAAGACTAATGTGGGCCAGGCGCCATGGCTCATGCCTGTAATCCCAGCACTTTGGGAGGCCGAGGTGGGTGGATCACGAGGTCAGGAGATTGAGACCATCTTGGCTAACACAGTGAAACCCCCTCTTTACTAAAAATACAAAAAATTAGCTGGGTGTGGTGGTGGGCGGCTGTAGTCCCAGCTAGCTACTCGGGAGGCTAAGGCAGGAGAACGGCATGAACCCAGGAGGTGGAGCTTGCAGGAGCCCAGCGGCGCCACTGCCTGTGCGATGCAAAAATCCTCAATAAAATACTGGCAAACCGGATTCAGCAGCACATCAAAAAGGTTATCCACTATGATCAAGTGGGCTTCATCCCTGGGATGCAAGGCTGGTTCAACATTCGCAAATCAATAAACGTAATCCAGCATATAAACAGAACCA